>NC_079906.1:22759727-22824727 GCF_024868665.1 Triplophysa rosa
TCTCTCTCTGTCTCTCTCTCTCTCTCTCTCTCTCTCTCTGTCTCTCTCTGTCTCTCTCTCTCTCTCTCTCTCTCTCCCTCTCTGTCTCTCTCTCTTGCTCTCTCGCTCTCTATCGCTATCGCTCGCTCTCAGAATGTTGCACTCAAATGATGCCGACCGTTTCCAGGTGATGTTCAGGTATTTTGAGGACAAAGCCATCCAGAAAGACAAGTCAGGTCAGAAAACTGAAAATTTTGAAAACGTTTCTGTTCATTGAAATCAAAATTAATTAATCTTATATAGCAACATCAAAAATAAACAAATAAATTATAAAATGACCTAAATTACAAAATTGCTCAAAATAACCCCAACTAAAATTAACACAAAAAATAAAAATCTAAAAATAAAAGCTAGTTGAAAATATTTATAAAACTAAATGAAAAACTAAAATCAAAACTATAATAACTATGAGGCAATCATGACATTCTTTGTTCTTTAAATGATATTTAATTTAGATCTCAGTGTTTATGTGTTCTCATCCCATTAAAATGATCTAAATCTAATTAAGTGGTGAGCCGATTTTTTTAAACCTAATTTATTTATTTTTTGTTTATTTGATAAGTTGTTGTGTTTAAAAGTTGAAAATCAATAAATATATTCTTAAAAAAAGATCTAATATTTATAATTTTGTTTAATTGTTTATAGGTATACTCATTCTTAGTGAGCTCTGAATCATTGCATGATTCTGTGTAGTTACATTATTGGAAAAACTTCATACATAAAACAAGTAATGACACCCTCTCTCTTTGTGTCTCTCTCCCTCAACCACCCACACACACACGTGCACACACACACACATGCGCACACACACGTGCAGGTATGATGCAGTGTGTGATATGTGTGGGTGATAAAGTCTTTGAGGTTTTCCTGCAGATGATGGCTGAGAAGGTCAGTTTTTTCAGGTTCTCTCAGCCGTATGGATTAGTGATCATTGATTATTGATGATTGTACCGCTCGCTGTTTCAGCCCAAGACTAAAGAGCACGAGGAGGAGCTTGAGCGACACGCGCAGTTCCTATTGGTCAACTTTAACCACACCCACAAAAGGATCCGCAGGGTTGCAGACAAATATCTTTCTGGACTCGCTGAAACGTAAATGACTTGGATTTGCTCAGCCATGTTTGCGATTGCAGTGAGCTTTTCATTTAAAAGTACTGAATAAATGAATCTATATAAGGTCCATGTTATACTTAATGTGTAATGTATTCCCTTGGTTTGCTGGTCTTAGTTGTTTTTGTTGGTCTCGGCTGTTTTTGGCTGGTTCTGGTTTCTCTTCCAAAACCCCTTAAAAACCATTCAGCAAACCACTTTGACCAGGCTAGTCCCAGTTAACACACGCTGAGCCCAGTCAAGCAGCCTAGGCATGTTTTCAGATAGTTAGCTCTTAGCTTAGCAATATATTGACTTCTGCTTCTGTCCACGTCTCCTTCAGGTTTCCTCATCTCTTGTGGAGTGGAAGAGTTTTGAAGACCATGTTGGATATCTTACAGACTCTGTCTCTCTCTCTCAGCGCTGTGAGTCTCCATAACATCATACGTGACCGCAGTTAAACACATTTACACTTGTATGTCAGCCAAATAACACAATAGTCTGTTTCCCTCTGACAGGACATTCATAAAGATCAGCCTTACTACGACATCCCCGACACTCCGTACAGAATAACCGTCCCGGACACACATGAGGCCAGAGAGGTGAGACCAAACCAAGCCTTACCCGTGTCCTAGATGAACTGCGTCTGAGACCGGTCTAAGCCCTGTGTTTGTCATGTAGGGCATCGTGAAAGACTTTGCCGCCCGCTGTGGAGAGATCTTGAAAGAGGCCATGAAATGGGCTGCTTCGGTCACCAAGTCCCATCTTCAGGTGAGCACAACACACAACGCAGATCAAGAGTATTTTATAAGGAGCTACAGAGGAATACATCTGTTCTTTGTGTTTTGTAGGAGTATCTGAATAAACATCAGAACTGGATGCCGGGTTTGTCACAGCACACCGGTCTGGCGATGGCCACTGAAAGTATTCTCAGTTTCGCAGGATACAACCGTCAGAGCTCAACGCTCGGGGTGAGAAAGCACACGCGAGTCTCTGTTACTGCCCCCAAAACACCCATCATTCCTGTTACTGCCAAAAAAAACCCACACCTGTCATCGCTGTTACGGCCCAAACAATCCACGTGTCATCCTTTTTCTGGTTTGATGGATTTAGGGAACCCTAAACAACGCAAAAGAGGCATTTTGAGTATGTGTAAGTCCAATGTAGAGTAGAAAACGCTTCATGGCCGGCCGCCATCTGCACTTCCCGCTACTCAAACGCAGTAACGTGACGTCATGTGCAAACAACCTATCCTGCATTGAGAAGAACCGCCTACCTTATTAACATACGGACACAGATATACAGAAATAAATAAATGTAGAGATACAGAAATAAATGTAGCAGTACAAAAATGGTACAAAGTAAAAAAAAAAATTACGCATTTATGTATTCTTTTATTTATTGACTTAATTATTTATACATGTCTGCATGTATTTATTTATTTCTGCGTGAATTTATTTATTCATTTCTGCATATATTTATTTATTCATTTTTCGTCCTCCATACTGCATTTTACACATGAATAAGTTTTAGTAGCTGGTATATTTATTTAATATTTCATTTTTTTGTTTATTTGGTGAAAGAGAGTGTGGGAAACATGGATATTTATGTTGTTGTAGATACATTTCCCAAACTGTAGAGTGATAATACTTAGATCCTGTCATCGTCACACACGTGTGAATTTGCATTTGACAGAACATCTGTTATTGGTGTGTGTTATTAGTGTGTTATTAGTGTGTTATTAGTGTGTGTGTGGCTGATTTTGAGTGAAGTAACTAGTAACACTTCTTTAAGAGTGTTTGTAAGTGTCTATATTTGTTTATTTAATACTCATTTAAGGTTTAGGTTACGTTAGGTTAAAGCACGGTCACTTTATTCTTTAATTTTATTTTTGGCTTTAAACGTAATGCTGATGTGTGTGTTGTGCCATTTTATTTTTGTTTTGTGCTGTTTGTACTCCATCACATCTAACCTGCTGGCCTGTTAACTCATCTGTGTGTGTGCCTGATTGGCTGGTCATTGGGTTGGTGGGCGTGGTCTGCTATGTGTCCCTCCCCCTTCCTCCCAGGCAGCTTTTCCTTAGGTTTGTACAGTGGCACTCATTTCTTTTATTGTTGTGTTTATTAACGTTTTGATTGGTTGTACACTGATGTGACTGATGACACTGATGTGATGGTAGTGATGTTTGAGTTTTTATCATCTTCAGGTGACCCAGCTGACCGAAAGACCCACGTGTGTGAAGAAAGATTATTCCAACTTCATGGCATCTCTGAACCTGAGGAACCGCTACACTGGAGAAGTACAGACACTTCGTAGTGTTTATGATTTAATTTCATCTTTACCTTAAATAATTAACCACAAAAGTAAAAGAAACATACAAAAAAATGTTTTGCATAAAGAAAATATAAAGAAGTCTGAGAATCTGAGATAGTCTGAAAAAATGTGAAAAATACAGACACATCACAGCAATGAAAATGAGGATTTGTTTGTGCATTACAGTAATTTAAAAAGATTTTAGATCCGTTTTATTTCGACTTAATGTATTAAAGGGATACTTCACCCAAAATCCTGTCATCATTTACTCACCCTCAGGTGTTTCAAACCTGTATAAATGTCTTTGTTCTGCTGAACACAAATGGAGATATTTGGAAGAATGTCGGTAACCAAACAGATCTCATCCCCCATTCACTGCCATAGTAGAGAAAATAAACACTATGGGAGTCAATGGGGGATGAGATCTGTTTGTTTACTGACATTCTTACAAAATCTTCATTTGTTTTAGTAGAACAAAGACATTTATACAGGTTTGGAACAACCTGAGGGTGAGTAAGTGATGACAGAATTTTCATTTTTGAGTGAACTATCCCTTTAATAACTATATGTTTTTGCTAACATTTCTTTTGGAAATGAGACCTGGACATTAACTCGGACACTGTGTGTGTGTGTTTTGTGTATGTTATGTGATTTTCTTCTGTACGTGTGTGTGTAGGTGGCAGGGATGCTGCAGTTCGCTCAGGCGACACACAGCGAGTCAAATCTCAGTAAGCTGATGGTGTGTCAGATGTCTGAAGCTCTGAAGAAAAAAGACTCGGACGCTTTCACACAGAGCATGTTTAAAATGACAGCGCTCCTCATCAGCACTAAAGGTGACGCACATCCACACTAAACGTACAGATGATCTCTGAATGACAAACTCAAACGCTGTCTGTCTGTTGTCAGAGCTGGATCTTCACTTACTTCATCATCTGTGCTGGTCTCCTCTGAAGATGTTTGTGGAGCAGGGCATGGAGACGGCCATCGCATGCTGGGAGTGGCTGCTCGCCGCACGCGCCGGGATTGAAGTACAGGTGACGCTCCAGACGTGTGATTGACAGATACAGCAGTGTGATGTAAAACACCGAGCTCACGCCGATGTGTGTGTGTGTAGTTTATGCGTGAGATGGCAGGAGCGTGGCAGATGACTGTGGAGCTGAAGATGGGTCTCTTCTCAGAGATGGAACCGGAGGCGGACCCTTTAGCAGCGTCAGAGGAGCGTCAGCCTGTGCCCCGCCCACCTGACGTCACCCCACATTCTCTCTGGATTGAGGTCTGCATCACACAAACTACTTTTACTCTTGTTGTAGTATACAGCTAACATGCTTCTTAAAGTGTGCTCAAAACCTGGATAACCTTCTACAGCCAGAGCGCACAGGACTGTACACTGCGTTTATTCTGACATACTGCGTGCATACTGTTTCAGATACCAATTAAAAATAATACCTAATCACTTTAGTGTTTACTTTAGCAAACCGTTTTAAAATTCTGAGATATTGTAGTGTTTTTAAACCTTACCATGGTAAATATTCTAGTATACTACGGTATTTACAACAGTTTATTAATTCACTATAATAAATACCTGTACTACAGAATACTATAGTATGCATGACCAGAATGGGACATTAATATACTGTACTGTATTATACCACAGTTTACTAGAGTAAATATTAGTACAGTATATAGAATATAGTATAATAATATTCTACAGTATTGCTTATTGTGAGCGGCTTGTCATATGCATTAAAATAAACATGTAAACCTCGCATCATAATAAAGTGTGTTTGTGTAGTTTTTAGTGCAGAGATTTGAAATCGCCAAGTACAGCAGTGCGGATCAGGTGGAGATTTTCACGAGTCTAGTTCAGAGAGCTCTCTCCATCGGTGTCGGTGGACCCAAGAGCTGTCTGAACCGTCATGTAGCTGCTATAGGACCCAGATTCAGGTGCTGATTCACACACACATCATAGCACCTCTGCATCTGTGAATGATTGACAGCATTTATATGATCATTGATGCATTTCTTTAATGCTTGTGTTTATATGTGCTCACTACACTGTGTTTCAGGCTCTTGACTCTGGCTCTAACTCTTCTGCATGCTGATGTTGTGACAAACGCCACCATCCGTAATGTCCTCAGAGAGAAAATCTACTCCACAGCCTTTGATTACTTCAGGTGAACAAACACAAACGCACAACAATAAATAATGAAGGAATATATTTAGTTTTAGATCAGTTAATGTTGTGTGTGTGTGTGTGTGTGTGTGTGTGTGTGTGTGTGTGTGTCAGTGTGGCCCCGCGGTTCCCCACACAGCCAGACAAGCGTCTGCGTGAGGACATCAGTATTATTATAAAGTTTTACGCGTGTCTGCTGTCAGATAAGAAATATCTCACTGCTACACAACTCGTACCACCAGGTAACAACTCCTCTTCATTCAACTAAAGATTCTATTAAACCACATGAACATAATACTTGTATACTCTAGTATTATTTAGTATATTTACTATAGTAAATGGATAAACTGCAGTATTTACTATAGTAAACTGTAGTGAATTGTAGTATACTACTAACGATAGGCTCTAGCAAATACTGTAGTATATGTCATAATAAACTAGTAAGTTGTAGTGTACTATAATATTTGTAGTATTATAAAAAATAGTGAATTGATAGGCTCTAGTAAATACTGTAGTGTACTATAGTATATGCCATAATAAACTGTAGTAAATTACAGTATACTATAGTATTTGCAGTATTATATGTATAGTGATCTGATACGCTCTAGTAAATACTGTAGTATACTTTATTATGACATAATAAACAAGTAAATTATAGTATACTATAGTATTTGCAGTATTATATCTATTGTGATCTGATACGCTCTAGTAAATACTGTAGTGTACTATAGTATATGACATAATAAACAAGTAAATTATAGTATACTATAGTATTTGCAGTATTATATGTATAGTGATCTGATACGCTCTAGTAAATACTGTAGTATACTTTATTATGACATAATAAACAAGTAAATTATAGTATACTATAGTATTTGTAGTATTATATCTATAGTGAATAGATAAACTGTAGTAAAATCGCAGTGTACTAAAGTATTTATTATAGTAAACTGATATGCTCTAGTAAATACTGTAGTGTACTATGTAGTGTAGTGTATATACTATAGTAAATGGGAGTATACAAAAGTGTTGCTGTAGAATTAACTGTAGTATTTGGTTAAACTAGTGTAAATGCTGCATTATACTTTAATATTTACTATAGTAAGGTTCAAAAACCCTGTAGTATGTAGGAATTTTACTATAGTTCACTACAGTGTTTTCCTGTGAAAATAGTCATATGTGTAAAGTGTAGTTGTGTTTGTGATGCTGATGTCGTGTGTGTCGGTGTCAGATCCTCAGGATGTGTCTGTGCACAGTCTGTCTGTGATGGCGGTCACTGACTCCAGGAGCGGTCTGGACGCGGCCGTGGGCTCCAGACAGACGGTCACGCAGGGCTGGATCAACACATACCCGCTGTCCAGTGGAGTCTCCACACTCTCCAAAAAATCAGGTTCTCTCACACACACACACAGATCTTACGTTCTCTCCCTTTTCTCCCCGATGATGCTGTGGAATGATATTGTACAAGATGATTAAACTCTCTCTCTCAGGTCTGTCGAAGAAGACAAACAGAGGAACACAGCTGCATAAGTACTTCATGAAGCGCAGAACACTGCTTCTAGCTCTGCTGGTGAGATATAATCTCATGTGATCTCATGAATGTCTTTACAGGACAAGCGATTTAAGGCATCATTCAGACAGATGTGTTTGTGTTGTGTGCGTGTAGGCGAGTGAGGTGGAGCGTTTGACCACATGGTACAGTCCTCTGGGCAGTCAGGAGCTTCAGATATCCGCTGAACAGTCTGTGGAGACCAGCATCGCCAACTGGAGATCCAAATACATCAGTCTGACCGAGAAACAGTGGAAAGACAACGTGAACCTCGCCTGGAGCATCGCACCTTACCTCGCCCTACAGCTGCCTGCCAGGTGTGTGTGTGCGTGTGTGATGACATCATCTGTGTCCTCTCTCATCAGATCACATGTTCTTTATGATGTCCTGTTTTAAAGGTTCAAGAACACAGAAGCCATTTTTTCAGAGGTGACACGTTTGGTTCGTCTTTATCCGGGAGCGGTCAGCGATATTCCTGAAGCTGTGAAGGTAAAACCTGCAACAATATAAATACTTCAAATATCAAAATATTACATCGTATTCAGATACACACGATTTAGGGGCGATTCACATTTCGCGTCTTTTGCGCAAATAGGGAGCCGCATGGAAATATTTCAACTTTTCAGAGTGTTGCTCGCGCACCGCGGGTGATTTGACTAGAGAAAGCAGTGCGGCTCGCGTTTTCCGTGCGGTTTTAGACGCAAAATGTGAATCGCTCCTAATTCAACATGCATAGAATGTGACGTTGTGCAAGACATCAGTTTAGTCATGTCTGAAAATCTTATTAAAGTCCCAGTGAAATAAAAAATGACCATTCCTATTTTCACATGAAATATTGCAGTGTTTATTGTAAATTGTTCAACGTGGGTCGTTCTCTTTTTAAATTTTGTGTGGCCTCATAATCTTCAGTTAAAATCTGAAAATGCACTTCAGTCCTGTAATGACGATCCATCTTAAATGACGTATGTTAGACGGCTTGGGCGGAGCATCCGTTAACTCCTCCCCTTCACCTGTCAGTCTGCTGCCAGTTTCATTTCAAAATGCAACGGCTGTTTTTATCCATCCAATCAAATCACAGAGAAAGACGAAAGCCACGCCCACTATTTTTCTCATTAGAAATTCCATTTCACTCGGAAATGTGTCAAAATACGGAAGTAAAGACGAATGGCAACTTCCGGTTCACTGGGACTTTAAAGGGTCACGTCTTATTTTTATCTTTTTGTTCATTGGGAAAATCTGAGGAATGATATTTGATAAATATTTTCTAGTTGAATGATTGACAGCAGTTTAAAGTATTGTCTATCACATTCAGGATTGTTATAATGTGTGTTATTCAGACTTTGATCTTCACGGCTAATAACTGTAATTGTGTGTATTTGTGTTGTTCTTCAGTTCTTAGTGACGTGGCACACTATAGATGCCGATTCTCCAGAGTTGAGTCATATCTTATGCTGGGCTCCGGCCGACCCCCCCACAGGCCTGTCGTATTTCTCCAGCATGTATCCACCGCACCCGCTGACCGCACAATACGCTGTTAAAGTCCTGCGCTCGTTCCCACCGGTGCGGTCACACTAGAACACGCTCGCTGTTAAAGTTCTTTATCAGAGACGATGTTCAATGTGTCATTCATGTGTCTTTCAACAGGACGCTATTCTCTTCTACATTCCTCAGATCGTTCAGGCTCTGCGCTATGACAAGGTATTTCAGTCCCGATCCACTGCAAACTCACATTCTGCTCCGTTCTGACCATCCATCCAATCAACAAAATCACACGTCACAATGGAGATGTCAAATGGACTGTAAATGTCGTTTATAGTTAACTTCAACAGAGTTCTTCTCCCAAATATGAACATTCGGTCATCATTTACTCGCCCTCATGCCATCCAGTAGCGCTTGCACTCGAAAAAGATGAGTTCCCTGCCATCACGCCGCACAAGCACCAGGACTTGAGAGAGAATTATTTATAAAAGAAACTTTAGTTTCAAGAGAGGGGGCAAACAAACCCTGTAAGAGTTATTTTAAATAGAAATATTTGCCACCATGGCATTAAACGCAACGTTATGAGATCGCTGGATAAAGGAAATCTTCTCCGAGCTTTTTTTGAGCACTCAGAATGGTATAAGTGTGGTAATGGGGGTAAGTGGGAACACATGCTATTCGAATTATTTAGGCAGGAATATTTTCTCCACGGAATAATAAACTTTAGACAACATTTTTCATCTTTAACATTAGATCTTTTTCTTGTAACAAAATTACGCTCGAAATGTTTGCTCATTTCTTTTAACAAATAATCCATAAACAATTAAACAGCACTATGACAAACCCGCTTATATTTAACGTAGTTTTATGAATAAAATCGAATAAGAATGATATTACATAATATAAGCATTACAACACAAAATCAAATAATTGTTGTTTTAATAAATACACAATAACAATAAAACAAAGACAAATTCCCTGATGTTAAATGAACAAAATACTAACAAACCGTCTCTTGCCCTTTTGTCTCCGCCATCGTCTTGACTCGCCTTTAATAAGAAGCGGCTTAATTCATCTGTAGCGTCCGACTGAACTAAATTTATTTTATTTCTACAAAAATAATCTTTTAGTGATTGTAAAATAGTTCTGTTTAAACAAATAAAATACAGGGTGGATAGAATTTGTTTAATACGCTAGTGGCCGACATATAAAAATGTGAAATACAGTGATTATTAAACAAATGTTAGGCCTCCAACTGTTTCTTTGAAATGGACCTCCGGATTGCAACGGCCGCCCCTGATGACATCCCTTATTTTCTTCAGTGAAACCTGGTCAAATGTTATATTGAAAGCACAAACATCAATCATGAAAGTAATCCAAATGACTGTGTGTCAATAAACATCTTTTGAAGTGAAACCACACATTCGTGAGAGAAAACTATTCATTCTTTGAGTGTATATAGCGGTCAAGGTCTCACATAATCATGGTAATATACACATCAGTGTCGGGGATTGTTTAAGTTTTAGTTCACTTTCTTCTGATAACTTGTGTGATGTGAACTACTAAACGTGTGTGTGGGAAGGGTAAACCCTACGGTATGGGGACAAAATGTCCCCACAAAGATGGCAATATCCAAAACCCTTGTCCTTGTGGGGACATTTTTTGGTCCCCATGAGGAAACGAGCTTATAAATCACACAGAATGAACTTTTGTGAAAATGTAAAAGAGCAGACAGTTGTGTGTGATTGTTAGGGTTAGGGGGAGGGAATATGAGATACAGTTTGTACAGTATAAAAACCATTGCGTCTATGGAATGTCCCCATAAAACATGGAAACCCAACATGTGTGTGTAGATGGGATATGTGCGAGAATACATCTTGTGGGCGGCTCAGACGTCTCAGCTTCTCGCACATCAGTTCATCTGGAACATGAAGACCAACATCTACACGGATGAGGAGGGACATCAGAAAGATGGTGAGTAAAACTCCTCCTCAGCTCTCCTGTCAGTGCTTTACCGCGGTATTCATGTCGTGTTTGTTTTCTAGCTGACATTGGGGATCTTCTGGAGCAGATGGTTGAGGAGATCATCGGTTCTCTGTCCGGTCCGGCCAAATATTTCTACCTGCGAGAGTTTGACTTCTTCAATAAGATCACCAATGTCTCCGCCATTATAAAGTACACGAAAACCCCCGTCTGACATCACTGACCACAGTCCGTATTTAGTTGATATAGAAGTTGATCAAGTTTAATGTCTATAAATTTGTATTGATCCATCAGACCCATTCCTAAAGGAGACGCGCGCAGGAGAGCGTGTCTGAGAGCTCTGTCTGACATCAAAGTCCAGCCAGGTTATAAAAAACATCTCGTCATAACCACAACAATCTGAACTTATGACAACTTTAAATATTGATTCTGAAACATTCTTGATGATGTTTTAGGCTGTTATCTGCCCAGTAACCCGGAGGCGATAGTCTTAGACATTGACTATAAATCCGGGACACCAATGCAGAGGTGGAGTGAACATTAAACATCATCATCATCTTTGACAGCTGACGTCTGTCTGATGCCTTTCACTTTGTGTTTGTCGTTTCAGTGCCGCTAAAGCGCCGTATCTGGCCAAATTTAAGGTGAAGCGCTGTGGAGTGAGTGAGCTGGAGAAAGAAGGTACAAACCCACTCCCTTCACGTCCCTGTGAACGTCAAACGATATGTTGATCTTAAACTTTCTGATACAAATGAAACCGCTCTGTCGCCATCTGTGGTTGAATCCAACACTTTTCTCCTGTGTGGATGGTTCGAGGTTCACGTGTGGTTGTCGTGATCATTGCATGATGTAAAACCTGAAAAATCTACTTTACAATAGTCAATCTGAGTACACCATGAGCGATTAATTTTTTTAAATAACAACTCTAGTTTGCATCCAGTACAGTATATAAACATCAAAATATTACCGCTGTTTGTTTGGAGCTGAATTGATTGGATTGTATTCGTTCATCAGCGTTTCCAATTAACCCAAATGTACAGTACGAGGTCCGAATACTTGACACTGATGTCTGAATCAAGTACACTGTAAAAAGAAAACTGAGATAAACCCAGGGTACTATAACCTTGAATTCACTGTCACGTTACAAACACATGTATGGTGACACTCTTGAATGTTTTGTGCTGTGTTTGTGTAGGTTTGCTGTGTCGAACAGATTCACTGGATGAAGCTGGCAGTGATGAAGAAGCGCAGAAGATCTGTTGGCAGGCGGCCATCTTTAAAGTAGGAGACGACTGCAGACAGGTGTGTGTGTGTGTGTGCGCACTTCCATTTCATTCATTTCTTATTAACTCGTATAGATCCTCTCCTAAAATCTGATTGGATGAGCCACATTCAAAGTAGTGAATAAACATTCACCTGTGACCTCACATCAGTTTGCTTAGCTATTGTAAACAGCTTCCTATTGACTATATTATTTGCTGAATGGAAATCATTTTTGCTTTCTACTAGGTTGCAAACTTCACTTGGCACTTAAAGTCCCTGTGAACCGGAAGTTGCGATCGTTTTTACTTCCGCATTTTGACGCACTTCCGAGTGAAATAGAATTTCTAATGAAAAAAGTGGGTGTGGCTTTCGTCTTTCTCTGCGATTTGATTGGATGTATAAAAACAGCCGTTGCATTTTGAAATGGAACTGGCAGCCGACTGACAGGTGAAGGGGAGGAGTTAACGGATGCTCCGCCCAAGCCGTCTAACATACATCATTTAAGATGGATCGTCATGACAGGACTGAAGTGCATTTTCAGATTTTAATTGAAGATTATGAGGCCACACAAATTTTAAAAAGAGAACGACACACATTGATCAACTATTTACAATAAACTCTGCAATATTTCATGAAAAAATAGGAATTGTCATTTTTAATTTCACTGGGACTTTAACCGTGGTAAAATGACAGTATTGTGTTGTGTTTCTCTCTGTAGGACATGTTGGCTCTACAGATCATTGGTTTGTTTAAGAACATCTTTCAGCTGGTGGGGTTGGATCTCTTCGTGTTTCCATACAGGGTCGTTGCGACGGCACCAGGAGTGAGTTTGACTTTTCTGTCGAAATATCTGTGGAAGTCTGTATGCCTGTCAGCTTTGTTTCTAGTTAGTGAATGATAGTAAAGTTACTTTACTGTTCTGTGAGGAGCAGAAGAGTCTCTCATGTGTGACAGCAGCAGCAGCTTAAACAGATTTGTACATAGAACAAGTGATCATGTGGTTGTATGTTGTGTTTATACGGCAGTGTGGAGTTATTGAATGTATTCCAGACTGTAAATCCAGAGATCAGCTCGGCCGACAGACAGATTTTGGAATGTACGATTATTTCCGCAACCAATACGGAGATGAATCCACACTGGCATTCCAGAAGGTGAGACAAACCACATGCTATCATCAACATGGATGAAAGATGTTTCGCTTGCTCACTCACTCTCGGTCTGTCTGTCTCAGGCGAGGTATAACTTCATCAGGAGTATGGCTGCGTACAGTCTGTTGCTCTTTCTGCTTCAGATTAAAGACAGACACAATGGCAACATCATGTTAGACCGACAGGGACATCTCATCCACATCGGTGAGATCCCACAAACACACACTGATGTGCTCTGTGCACATCTGTAAAACCTCCAAACCTCTTGTCTTTGATGTTATTTTAATATCCAACAAATACAATTCAAGCTAATCAATTAGCAAAAATGATCTTTAAAACTTAACAAGGCAAATTGCATCAGATGTCGATTATGATTGGCTCTCGTGTGTTTGTCCTCTTCAGATTTCGGCTTCATGTTTGAAAGTTCTCCGGGTGGGAATCTGGGCTGGGAGCCGGACATCAAACTGACGGATGAGATGGTGATGATCATGGGAGGGAAGATGGAGGCCACGCCATTCAAATGGTTCATGGAGATGTGTGTGCGCGGGTACCTGGCCGTCAGGTGACGTGTGTGTGTTTTGTTGTCACACAGTGTTAATGTGTCAGAACTGGACACTGAATTTATTTAAATCACGCTGCAGGCCGTATATGGATGCTGTGGTTGCCTTGGTAACACTGATGTTGGATACAGGACTGCCCTGCTTCCGCGGTCAGACCATCAAACTGCTGAAGTGAGTTTACAGCAACAAATCTCTGCTATACATTCAGACGTATAGAAATGTCATGCATTGGCATTTAAACTTCAGGTATAAAGTACTGTAAACATTGTTTCTTGTTTTTAAGACAATATTTAGCAGTAAAATAAAGAATAAAGTAATAAATTACAAAAACATTTTTTTATTTCAGGCAGCGTTTTAATCCTGGAGTGAGTGAGAAAGAAGCAGCAGCTTTTATCATCAAAGTCATACAGAACTGCTTTCTGAGTAGCAGGTCAGTCTCTCTCTCTCACACCCACACAAATTTAGTTTCTTATATTTTAAATGTTTAAATATAATTAATGATATAATATATAATGTAGTAAGAAACAAAAATGAAATATATGTTTCAGGAGCAAAACATATGATATGATCCAGTACTATCAAAACCAGATTCCATACTGAAGACCAGACGACACAGTGTGTGTGTGTGTGTGTGTGTGTGTGTGTGTGTGTGTGTGTGTGCGCGTGTGTGTGTGTTTGCAGCATTCATTTATAATATCAGCATTTGCTAATATGCGAGATGTGTATTTTGTTCTCAGTTTTATTTGTTTTGCTGCATGACTACAATTCTGTCATAAGCTAAAAATGACCATACTCAGAGCAGATCTACTGGAGGGGCATTGGGTCATCGGCGGGGGGCACTGCCGTTTGAGAAATATTTTGACGCAGTGGCGACAGTATAGTCAAGTCCAACACAGCAGAAATGCTATAAAAAACTAAACACGTTTTTTTTTTTTATTAATTAATATTATTTGCTAATTTCGTTTATTCTTGTTGTTGTTAATTTCCATATCATGTCACTTAGTCGAGGCTATGTGGTAGCCCTATGCACACACAGTTTAGTCAGTCACACACACGAAGACGATAATAAAAGGCAGAAAGGGGTAAAGTTATGCCCTCTCTCTACTCCAGCACACAGCGGAGGGCTGTAGTGGAGGCTAAACGCAAATAAATGCAGTTTACCCATCTCTGACATGTGTTACCCTTTTGTTAATCCGCCTCTCCGATCGCGGTTAATGTTAGCTGCAACAGTTTGCTCTGGTCCATTTCTCACAATGATGAGCCGACAAAGTTGTTACGAAGCACGTTGTTTCATCTCGTCAGCGAGAGCTCCATCCATCACTACACCATTTGACAATCACTTGAACTCCCGGGTGGTTTGACGAACTTATAAAGAAAACAACAAAACCTCTAAAGCAGCTTACTCTCCTTTTCTCCGTCTGCTACTTTTCTCTCACATACGTGAATTAGGGTTGTCACGGTCCCATAATCATGTTTTACGATACTATACCAGCTGATGTATCTCGATACCAAGTAGTATCACGATGCTGTGCCATGTTCATAATTCAAATCTATACAAAAAACACAGATTTAGATGAAACATTTTGTATTTACTGTAGTAAACTGTATTATACTTTGCACTAGAATATGTTGTTGTATTAACTGTAGTAATTGGATAAACTGTAGCAAATACTGTAGTATACTTAAATATTTACAATGGTAAGACACTAGTGTCTATGGGCTTTACTAGTTTACTGTAGTAAATACTAAAGTACACTAGATCATTTTTCACGTGGGAACTAATTCAAATGTTGGACAAATTTCATAGATACAGCGGTCTTTATAAAGGGAAATATTAGGCTTATTTTAAATGCAGAAGTAAAACGGCCAGTAGGGGGCGTCAATTTCCCACTGAGTTAGTGAATCATTTAACCAACTCGTTCAAATCGCCAATTTGAATCATCAACTCGTCCGAGTCATTCAAAACACACATTCATTTAGGAGATAAACACCGCAAAAAGGCAGATGTACGTGTTCAAATAAATATTAATGCGCATATGCAACATTAACTACGGTACTACGATACTACCGTTTCAAAAATAGAGAGGCATCGCGGGTATTTTGAAGCTTTAGCATCGCGATGCTACCGTTGCACCGTGCAACCCTAACGTGAATACCCTGCACCCGCACTACTTTTCCCATCATTCAGTACGGCCAGGACTACAAACCCCATGCTTCTTAAAGGGACAATGCCCATATTCCCGCAACACATGTCAGAAATAGTTTACCACCTCTCAGCAGTTTATGCACTTCCAGAAAACAATTAAGTAGGCCTACCACTGGTTATAAACATTAGACAACACCAGCCTCCACCATCATCAAAAACACCCCTGGACAACATATAAGTAACAGGACAGGACCGCTGACATAACTGAGGCACGCATTCAGGCAGCAAGTAGCCTATTGGACAAGCCACGAACTTGAAATGGATTCTGCGCGCTGCAAATCAAATGTAACAAGTTCACTCAGCAACCAATAAGCATTGACCAATGATGACCAAGCCTAGTAACGTCATGAACAACCAAAGTTATGCGTTTTCCCCGTTCATTTCATTTTATTTCATTTAAGTTACAGTTTGCACATTTAATATTAAAAGAATAACTAAAAGGGATATTTTTTGGGCCACGCCATGGCCTTTTTAAGGAGGGGCATCAATGACCGCTAGGGGGGCACGGCCCACCGCGCCGGCGCTGTCCATACTGCAAAAAAGTGTAAATGAAACTCTGCAGCAGTTTGAAAATGAGATTTCTGAATAGAATTAAATCAAAGTGAACAGTGTGGACATGACGGAAAGTATGAGTTTGAATTGTTTAAGCACATAAACTTTGTTTTGCAAATGTGTCATGACCTTGGTTGGACTACTTTATTTTATTAAGCTTAACAAATCTTGCTGTGAACAAATGTTGTATGGACAAAAGGATACATCTTGTTTGAATCAAGTTTCGATTGATTTTTGTTTATTTGTTCACAGATTTTAGGAAGCTTAAATGTTTAATATTATGTGAATGTTGATAAGACTTACACAATGTTTTTAATCTGTGGGTTAAATGACATCTGACCAATCAAAGCTGTTTTTTCTGCTTATGTTTTTATGTTTATGTTACTTGGTTGTGCTGTAAAACAATACTTTTTGCACGCTTGCTTGTTTGTATTGTTACTTTTGAAATGCATGTTCTGTAAAACTGAATTTAGTAAATGTCTACAATATTTCTCCACATGTACACATGCTTATTTACTGAAATATACAATCCAAAACTGGACCTGTGATCCTCTCAATGAGGACTTAACCCTGAAACCCTGCAAAAATGTTTTGTTCCATCTAATGGCTGTTGTAAATGGTGAATATCTGAATATGATCATGATCAATAATCTAAATATGTTCATCCCGCAAAAACTAAGCATCAAAGTGTCCATTCTGAGAGATTATCTCTGAATCATTCTGAATAGAATAAAAACAAAGTGAACTCTGTGGACATGATGGAAAGTCTTTGTTTGCGTCATTTGTGTACTGAACCTTTGTTTTGCAAATGTGTCGTGACTGTGGTTGGACTAGACCTTACAGATCAGTTTGGTTTGCTTGTCAGAAATCTGAAAGAAAAGATTCCTGCATCATAAGATAACATTTGTTTTATTATATGTGATGATTCATTAGCCTGTACTGAACCATATACAATTGTGTATAGAGAGCCTTCATCTTTACAATTGAACTACTCTTTGTTCCAATATTGTACTGTTATGACCCACACCCAAGTTCTGTACCTTGATTTGGAGAGATTGCAAATTAACTTTAAAACATATTTTGTCCATTTTTATTTATATTTAAACACTGTTAATGACGTGTTCATCACGAAAGAGAATCATTTTAAAAACTGCATGAAGTGAGACTTTAACGGAGTAAAACAACCGTAAAGTAAATGTATACATTTTCAGATACTGAATATACTGTATATAATTACATAAATCTGAATTACCAGTATACCTAAGACAGCGGGGTGGACACACTAAGGTAAAATTTGTCGCTACATTATATGTAAATGGAATTTAGCAAAATACTTCAGAATTTATAGTGATTAATTCCCACTTTCTTCCTCCTCGTAATTTTTTGATGAAAATTGCCTAACAGAGTGGACATGCTTGTACTTGTTATAGAATTGTATGTATGACCCATAACACCCTCCCTGTTCATCTGTCTAACCCAGAATGTCATATGATGACATTGCTATTGTTTCCTGAAAAGATGATACAAATATTTTGTCTTGTTTTATTTATTTTAAATTAAGTAAAGTTTCATTCTACACTCACCTAAAGGATTATTAGGAACACCTGTTCAATTTCTCATTAATGCAATTATCTAATCAACCAATCACATGGCAGTTGCTTCAATGCATTTAGGGGTGTGGTCCTGGTCAAGACAATCTCCTGAACTCCAAACTGAATGTCAGAATGGGAAAGAAAGGTGATTTAAGCAATTTTGAGCGTGGCATGGTTGTTGGTGCCAGACGGGCCGGTCTGAGTATTTCACAATCTGCTCAGTTACTGGGATTTTCACGCACAACCATTTCTAGGGTTTACAAAGAATGGTGTGAAAAGGGAAAAACATCCAGTATGCGGCAGTCCTGTGGGCGAAAATGCCTTGTTGATGCTAGAGGTCAGAGGAGAATGGGCCGACTGATTCAAGCTGATAGAAGAGCAACTTTGACTGAAATAACCACTCGTTACAACCGAGGTATGCAGCAAAGCATTTGTGAAGCCACAACACGCACAACCTTGAGGCAGATGGGCTACAACAGCAGAAGACCCCACCGGGTACCACTCATCTCCACTACAAATAGGAAAAAGAGGCTACAATTTGCACGAGCTCACCAAAATTGGACAGTTGAAGACTGGAAAAATGTTGCCTGGTCTGATGAGTCTCGATTTCTGTTGAGACATTCAAATGGTAGAGTCAGAATTTGGCGTAAACAGAATGAGAACATGGATCCATCATGCCTTGTTACCACTGTGCAGGCTGGTGGTGGTGGTGTAATGGTGTGGGGGATGTTTTCTTGGCACACTTTAGGCCCCTTAGTGCCAATTGGGCATCGTTTAAATGCCACGGCCTACCTGAGCATTGTTTCTGACCATGTCCATCCCTTTATGACCACCATGTACCCATCCTCTAATGGCTACTTCCAGCAGGATAATGCACCATGTCACAAAGCTCGAATCATTTCAAATTGGTTTCTTGAACATGACAATGAGTTCACTGTACTAGAATGGCCCCCACAGTCACCAGATCTCAACCCGATAGAACATCTTTGGGATGTGGTGGAACGGGAGCTTCGTGCCCTGGATGTGCATCCCACAAATCTCCATCAACTGCAAGATGCTATCCTATCAATATGGGCCAACATTTCTAAAGAATGCTTTCAGCACCTTGTTGAATCAATGCCACGTAGAATTAAGGCAGTTCTGAAGGCGAAAGGGGGTCAAACACCGTATTAGTATGGTGTTCCTAATAATCCTTTAGGTGAGTGTATATCTGGCAATGATGTGTGAGTCAAACAACATTTAATATAAAATGAAACGTAGGCAGTGAAAACAAATATTCTGTGCCAAGGAAAAACAAAGATCTCTTGAATGTTCCCTAAATGTAAATTGAAAGTCAAATTGTTGGTCTACAAACCCCTACTAGAATTTTCTACCACTTGACATCATATCAGAATCAGAAGAGCTTTACTACACACACAAGGATGTTTTTTTCTTTGGTGTTGGAAGCTTCTAGTACAGACATTCAACACAATGACAATGCAAATATAATAAGATTTACAGTCTGAAGGATATGGCCTGAGTGTCCTGAAGACTGTTCATTGGATGGATACCTGGCCAATGAACATCCGACACTTGTTTAGACACACCTCATTCATATGATATAAAATTGAGCTGTCACTTGCACTTTCCCCATTTGAGTCTCTAGTCTGCGAAGAAAGAGCTGCCAGGTGTCCGGTCATATTTTCTGGAAGTCCGGATCATTCTTCAAGATGTCTCGCGGTTCACTTGAATCCACAGCAGTTAACATACAGACGCCTGACACAGCTGAATCAGACACAGCAGTAAATGAGATTACTTTGTCTGTTCGGCTTCAGCTGTGGTTTGCTACTGTGAGATGTGTGTGTGGGCTCATGTATACCAGCTCTGTTCAGGTGTACGACAGATCGCTTCAGGTGTACTCAGTGACAAACATCCTGCTCCGTCATGCCACCGATTACATACGTATGCGTTTCGTCAGGCACGACGTGATGGAGGCACATCACGGCTCCCATGCCATTGCGGGTGTCCCGCGAGTGATCGGCATTCTGGATGGGACACTTATCCCTATACACAAATGAGTGATTTACGCCAATAATGTGAATCAACACAGATCGTGGAGAACATTAACACATGATGGCAAACTATGAGAATATAAATGACCTTTTCAAAAGTTAATGTAGCTGGTTAACGCAGAAAACGTATGGTCGTGAGGGTGTGGGATCGGACTCTTGCAAAATTATAAACACACACATACACCTTTCTTATTTACACTATTTCAGTGAGCCCTGATAAATGCAATTTCTACTATTTCTAAAGCGTTTCTTTATAATAAACATTGTTTTCTCAATACTTTACCCACTCCATAACGCAAGGTATAGAGCGAACAATGGATTCTTGAGGCATCGATATCAACCTATTCAGCACCACCGCCATGGACGGCACCTGCTAACGTCGCACTTAAGAAGGTTTACCTGAAGTAACCTCAAAAGGTAAAGTTCGGGAACACGCCTAGAAAAGGTATAACTTGAGTTAAGTTGTGCCTTTAGAGTCTTCGTAGTGCGCTAAGAGACAACGTTATCAGGAAACGCAGCCCAGGTCCCTACACAGTGTTCACTGCTCTCTACTCCCTGCACACAGGAGATCTGAAATCAGCTGAAGTTCATCTCTGAAGTTAACTTCAGTTCAGAACACGAATTTGCGCTTCACGATTGCCTGCAGCATCTTCACACAGGGACAAAACTTACTATGGAAACCTTGAGCAAGACACCTGATCCCTACTTGCTCCCCGGGCGCTGCAGTGATAGCTGCCCACTGCTCCGGGGGTACGTGTGTTCACTACTCTCTGGATGGGTTAAATGCAGAGGTCACATTTCGGGTATGGGCCACCATACCTGACAAACAGGTCACTTTCACTTCATGCGGCGCCGCAAGAATCTGCAGCCCCTGACAACAGCAATGCATTCTGGTTAGACAATTTGTCCGACTTTGATCAATAGGGGCTGGCTGCAGACGATGGGGCGAGTGGAGCTCCACTCAAAAGCAGAAATACGTCACCTACACTCAAGAGCGGAAATACGCTACGCTTCGATTATTTAAACTACTTACTTATGCGTGAAGATGGTTTATGACACGAAGACGCTGAAGGCTTTTTAATCCCCCGCAATTTCTACTCCAGACATTAAAACATAACAGTATGTTTAAAATCTGTATTTTGAGGGCCTCTCACTTTTGTTCTTGTTTGTCTTTTGACCATACAGTTCAGCTACCCATGTAACATTCCATATATTTTAGAAAGTAAACATTATGTTAGTGATATTTAGCAGTGAACATTAAATGAAACATTAAATGAATTAGTTTATATTACAATAAAAAATATGAACATTAAAATAATTTGGGATTTAATCAGAATTTTGTAGGCCTATTTAAAACAAAATACCATATATGAATCGACCACAATAAAATAATGAGGAATTTCCACAATTTAACAGTTTTAATTGTTTTTGAAGAAGAAAACATTTAAAGTATACTGAAACAGTGCTACTTTCACTACTAAAATAGAAATAGATACTTACCTGTCAATGTGCACATATAGTGTAAAACGACTGACTTTTATAGTGCCAACATACCTTTAAAATGCAAAGTGCGGCATCCTCTGTGCTAATCCTAGCCCTGGAAGTGAGAAATTAAATGTGAAAACAACCATCTCATATGGGTTTACTTTTAACGTCATACAACGAATGCTAGACTAATACAGATACAAAACGATCATGTACTTCCATTACTGACTGCGTTATTTTAATACAAGCCATCAAAACATAAGTTACGCCTATGCTAACCGTCATGCAACATCAGCTAACATTGATTGGCAAGATCAAGTTTGTTCGTCAGAAATATATAAAAAAGAGAGTGAGAAAGAGCCACAGCAATCAAGCGCATGTTTACATTAAAAAACTGTGGCAAGTGCAGCAGTGCAGAGGGAATAACGCATTCTCAGCGAGTTGTCTTTCACAATCTCTTTCATTCACACGCATGACCTGCCTCATTATTTCTCACTAATAACTTCACTAAAGCAGCACAGCGCTAATTTAAAAGAGGGTTTGGAATGAGTAGTGGATGTTTGTTTAACTGTTATGCTGGGCTTAAATTTGTGGCGGAAGAAAGTAGTTCCCCTTTTCCTTTATCTACACACTTGTGTTGTCGAACTGATGTAAATGCAACATCTCTCTTGTAGTCGTGTGATAGCGCTCGATGTCAGCGGCTGTGATTGCCTCCTGTACTCGTGCCTCTGGCCTAATCGCAGCCATTCTGATATAGAGCAACATCACACTCCTACTCCAGCAATATTGCATTGTTAAAACGTTTTATTCATTATGAGGTTACAGATTTTAGGTTAGAGAACATGTTAGATGTTTAAATGTTAAATATTTAGTGGGTCTGGATTTCTTTGACCAGAGTTATACAGTGTTTCTAATCTCTGGGTCACATGACCTCTGACCAATCACAGCCTGTTTTTATGTCTGTTGATCAATGAATTGTGCAGTAAATGTAATCTTTGTATGCGTGTTTATTTAGTTAAATACGTTTTCTGCCTCTTTTTCTATCATCCTTGCTTTTAGAATATTTGTTCCGTTTATAATACAAATTGTCCACAATAAACACCAATAAAATACAAAACTGCATCTGTGAGTTTATTGTGAGGAATTGCTTTCTGCATGTGAGGAACAGGTGAAATATTTTTCCCTGAAATGCACAGTAATGCCTGAGTGACACAGAGCCGTGATGGTTCAGTTAAGAAGCTGTTAAATTCTGCACAGTGTGAAGAATATGTGAATACACAAACACATGACAGTTAATACAAGGAATATATTAAATGGTCACTCCACCCAAAAATGAAAAGATTGTCAGTAACCGAACAGATCTCATCTCAGTTTGACTCCCACAGTAAATGGGTGATGAGATCTGTTTGGTTATGGACATTCTTCCAAATATCTTCCTTTGTGTTCATCACAACAAAGAAATGTATACAGGTTGGTTTGGAACAACTTTAGGGTGAGTAAATCATGACAGAATTTCATTTTTGGGTAAAAAATTAATCTCTTTTATCCAAGAAAGGATAAATCAGGCAGTGATTTACCTGTACAGGTGTGCCACACCCAACTCAACATAACCTGGAGAATGGAAAAATACTGTACATGTCATGCTCACACTTGTATACCATGATCCAAAGAAATCTGTTTATTGAATAACATACTTTTATGTAGCCTACATTCATGGCCAAAAGTATTGGCAGTGACATAAATGCTCCGTTTCTGCTGAAGCTGTCGTAGTGTTCATTCACATTGTTTAAAGATTATTATGCAGCGTGATCCCATGCATTTTAAATATTGCAGAAAAAGCAACTCCCCAGATGTCAATCCCATATAGAGAACCTGCGGTCACATGTAATGATTTCAGTTACAGGAAAAACTTTTCTATGATCTTTAGGTTTAGGGGTTAGGGATAGGGGATAAAATATACAGTTTGTACAGTATACAACTCATTACGCCTATGGACTGTCCCCACGGAGATAATAAAACGTGTGTGTGTGTGTGTGTGCGCATGTACCCCACAGTTTAGCTGCACAGGTAAGTCACAACTTATCACATCACAGAATCAAAATACTTTTTATATAAACTAAATTTATTTATAGAATACAACACAATTATGTACAAACTGAGGACACATTTACTGAGCACATTTTCTGTGTCGTGGAAAAACAAAACCTTTAATAATACTGCGCTTGATGAAAATGAAAGTGATGATGTTGGAAATCCCCAGTCAGAAGCTTCTAGACATGACATCATATCGCCTGAGATTTACCTGGCCAATTAACATCTGACATCTGTTTTGACACGCCCCCTCTAGGGTATAAATAATACACATCAGACGAGAGCTTCATTGCTTGACATAGCTCAAGCCAGCGAGGCAACTCATGGACAGAAACTGAACGAGCGACGAAATGACAGAATACGGAAAAACCACACGTTACTAACGAGACTCGAACGATGCTACACGTTACGAACTAGACTCGACGTTGCGTACGAGACGTGAACGAGGCTACACGTTGCGAGCGACTAAATCACCGAGGAGAACACAAGCAAGCACACGAGTACAAACAGGTGTTCGATCTACATAGAAACCCGAATCGTGCATCATGTCTCGCGGTTCACGGGAATCCACGGAGGTGATGATTCCTGAAACCACACATGCATCAGACACCGCAGTAATGGAGACTGCCTCGAGTTTTACGCAGTTTCATCAGTGGCTTGTCCATGTGTGGTCGAATGCACACCCTCTTTTTTCAGCGGTGTATCGCGTCGGTTGTATTCTGTACCAAGTTAAATTAACCCTTGATGCGTTCGGTGAACTGTTTTCCACATGTGGTATAACCATACCAATACCATGGTTAAACAACACCCTAACGGGATAACGTGACTACTACATTGATGACACATGGATCGACATCAGCTGGCCGTGCTAAATCATTGAGCATTCTCTCGACGTCGATGCACGTTACGTTTTAACATAAATTGATACATTAAAATATCCTTTATTCGCTTGAATGTGTTTTACCTGAGTGACCGACATGTTACATAGTGCATAATTACACCATTAAATAAATAAAAAAACACACACACTGTTTTATGCTTTCTTACTCTATTAATGTTTGTGACGTTTATTAGACTGGAATTGGGAGTAGACGTCCTTTGAAGACCTCGGGCTACGAAGAGTGGAACGAACACCACGAACGAATTGTCTCATCACTGACTTTCTTCGCAGTTGATTTGTGGAGAGAGATGAACCGACGTTCTGTGTGACGGAGAGATTCAACCACTTCTGCCTCAATGTGGAGATTGTTTCGATTTTGACGTTGGTTTGACTGGACCCTGTTGTCATGATCTCTATCAATGGTTTGAAACTAATGTCTCCACACAACACGATACACTATAACCATAACACTCTTCTTTTTTTATCACCGTCCAGCAGGTTTGCGAAGATGGAGAACATTGATTTTAACTGGCTGGTTGGAAACAAACATCCACCGCCTTCGGTTATCATGAGTATCAACACTTACAGTATTTTCATTCATTTAAATCCTACTGTTTGAATGCATTTGTTATGTTCTTTAACACACATCATTGATCTGGGTGTGTCTTGTTTCTGTTCCAGTGACGTGTCACTGTAGACAAAGACATTCCAGAACCTTCTGCATGAAAGACAACGAACATCACGAAGACTGACACTACAGAACACACCTCCTCTTGTGTCAGTCAAACTCAAAACCCATGTTACAAGCACACAAGACCCTTCAGACCGCCCTCGTGTCTCCCATTTACAGCCATCATAGTGTTTAAAAGACAGTGAATAAACATAATATCTCTTACAGTACATAAACACCATTCAGTATCAATTTTGTGACTAATGTGGCATTTGAAAAACCTGTAATACGGGTCTGTGATGATATATTCCCCTAAAACCCCATTACAAACAAATGCCCATCCCAACATAATTACACAAAACCAGCGTTTGATTTCTCAGTGAATCAACATTCAACAAAAGCACTTCATAGAAAACCTCATTAACCCAATGCTGTTACTGTATACAACACTTGAGTTTTATCATCTCTGTCCCCATCCCTCAACATCAGAAGCCTTCTCAATCGTTTTATTAGCTTTTATTGTTTCTTCTGCTCTCTGGTTAGTAGTCATGTCCAGTATCCTGGTAGAAGTTTTCTAGATTTAATATAATGGCCGTCTGTGAATGAATGGTGTAAACTGTATCTTAATTTTGACTCATGCAGGTCATCTTACATTTCATACAGTTGACTGGTGACAAATACGATGCTCGCACACCTTACTGTGTGATATAACATACAGAATAGGCCTACTGTCAGAAAGAACCCACAATTAAAAACATTTGTGCAAAACATATGACCCTGAATGAGCTTTTGTCTCATATTTATTTAGTTATGCAATCACACAAGCACATATCATACGAGTGCTATTTTTGTCGAGTGCACATGTCATGCTGATGATAAATAAATAAAACAGTTAAATAAATAAGAAATTACTATTACGAAATATTTTATAGCATTGTCTGTTTTCTGAATAAGTTTCTTGAGTTAATCAATTCATAACGAGTCATTTACTGCATTCCGAACGAATTCAGTGAATCCAATCAATCAATCAATGACATTTACCGCCACCTACTGGCAGTTTTTGATTCTTCAAAGAAATTGAACAGTGTTCAAAAAATTACAATACTAATAAATTGGTGATGAGAAAGAAAAAGAAAATTCTGCTTCTTTACATTCACTTACCCTCATGTCGTTTTAAACCTGAATTACCGTTTCTTTGGGGAAAAGGATGACATTTCTTAATATTGGTAACCAAACTATTTTGGTCTATAATTATGTACAAATAATATTTCATCTTATAAAAACAAAATGATGGCCGTTTTAGCTTCTGAACATCTGTCTTATAATGGCTTTACATGACATTTTGGCCCCAAATGTGATATGTGATCAATTTGCGATCAATTAGATGAATTAATTGCCACATCATGTAATTTTAATTGCTTCACAGCCCTAAAAAAGAAGTGATTATATTGGCTGGATTATGTTACTGCATTTACACATACTGCAGATATCAGATTGTCAATCATCACTTAATTGCTGTAGTCCTAGAATTTAATTCACCTACAGTCTTACCTCATCATTTTTTTGTACTTATACATAGTTTTATGAAGTATTTCCCTGCAGGAATTTTTGTTTCCCTGAATAAATTATTGTTTCAATAGGTTTCATCACTCAAGTGACTTTTTAAGTGGCTATTAGTTGTAAAGCGAAGGACAACGCTTCACCTAAATAAATAAATAAATGAATAAATGAATTTTAATCAATATTCAATTGATTCAATATTTTCCCCATAATGTCATTTCAACTTTCAAAAAGGACACTATGTGTCATTGATTCTGTGTTAAACAAATAAAAGTTGAGAAAACTTGTTGCCCTTACACAGAGACAGAGATTGTGTCCAGACACAGATTGTGTCGTTTTAACACAACCATTTTTAGTTTGCAGTAATAAGTGGTGGTTAATGTGTCACTTGTCGCTCTGTGTCCAGAAGATCCAAACAAATTACAAGTTTTTGGCTGCTGTACCTTTAAGAGTTGGGGCTACCTGTAAACACAAAGATGTATGGTCACGAACGATATACCACATCCTACAAAAAAGGTACTCGAAGAATGTTGGGAGTACAGCTGGACTGATATTTGTGGCTTTGGATGGAATGCGGAGAAGGAGGCAAAAGAAATGGGATTAGACACTTGCTTGTTGTAAAGCAATAAGTGTGACTACCATCCCGGTTGTTTTGTTCCCCAGTAGTAAATATGGAAACAAAAGATGTTGTAAAACTTAGTGGCATATATCAAAATATCCAACATTATATAGAAATCATGTACAGTGACTCAATACAGATATATACAGATGCATGAAAAGAATTATAACTGGCAAAACAGGCGCAGCTGTATTCATTCAAATACATTATTAATATCCAAAAAAGAACCTTAGATCATCTCTCAGTCTTTTCTATCGAATTGATGGCCCCCAAAAATAATACATAAATTCATAAATTTAGTTTATAGTTTACCTAAAAATAAAAATAAATGT
Source organism: Triplophysa rosa (assembly GCF_024868665.1). Taxonomy (NCBI): domain Eukaryota; kingdom Metazoa; phylum Chordata; class Actinopteri; order Cypriniformes; family Nemacheilidae; genus Triplophysa; species Triplophysa rosa. Next base: position 22,787,361 of record NC_079906.1, read on the forward strand.
TCTGCTCTGATATCACTCACGTCAAAACTTAATATTTGTTATTATAAGCTGCTACCGAGATCAATATTTTCACCATATTGTCATTTTAAAACAAATTGAGGTAAAGACTCTCAGAAAGGATGTGTTTAATAATAACACATTTCTGTGTGCTACTTTTACACATTGTGTCATGTGTTTTGTTGATTAAATAAATTAATAAATTAAATTAAATCACACGTTTCTGGCCACTGTACCTTTAAGTAACCTGTAAACATGCACGTGTTCACGTGGGCGCGCTTTACTTTAGCTTTACTCAAGCGATCAGGAATTTATTTTGTGAAGATTAAGATTCTGTTCGTGCCTAAAGTTGAAATTCTTCAGGACACAGTGACAGCTCAAGATTTGACAGATTTGCTTCATATGAGTTGTTACTTATTACATGCACTGTTTATATGTCATTGTTCTTGTTTTATATATAAAAAATATATAAAAACGTCAGTCTCTGCTCCTTCACATCTGATCAAACGTCTGCAGGTAATTTCTCTGATCTCTCCCTCTGTGTTACATTTTCTGTTTATCTCAACATACATTTTTTGTAGTTTATATTTGTGTTTCATCAATTTTAATTTAGGCTTGATGTATTTACTGTATTTATACTCTATTTATATGTACTCCTACCTGGAGTGTCATATTATCATCGTTTACAACCACTGGTGTCAGCGACAGTCAAGTCAGGAGTCCCATAGCAACCACCTCCTACAGCCCATAACATCATCCCGCTCTCTCCAGAGACGGAGATAGAAAGAGCTAAAGGGGATTTATGAAAAGTTACTTATTAGTAGTGCTGTCAATCGATTAAAAAAATTAATCCGATTAATCACACATTTTTCTGTGATTAATCACGGTTAATCGCACATAACTATTATATTTTAAAATATACTTTTGCATTTTAATAATTTCACATTTAATCTTCAAATTGATGTAGAAACAACATATTTCTTTAACAGCATCATTTTATGAAAGCTAGCATTTTTATATTAGTACTGTAACTGATGTCTCTATTAAATTGATTATTTTAACATGAATTATAGCCATTCAACAGTATAATTGAGAGCTCATGTAGGAAACATACAGGAATTGAAGGACACTTTACAGTCTTTATTAATGCTAAATTATAAATTAAATGCAGAAGAATTCTCATTAAAGCTACAAAATCACATTGATTTCTTCTTTTATTTTGTTCTTTGATTAACATTAGTGACAGGAGTCACAGCAGCACGTTTAAGAGCGCGGCCCCTTTAAGAGCTGTCTCAGTACGCAGATCTGACCGTCACCGCACTCCCATTTTCACAACTCTTTGCATTCATTTAAGATTTTATTTTACACTTTGAAGTCTGTGCTTAAGAAAATGCTAGACAAAACGGGCTTTCTGACATAATCTTGTGTGGTTTTATCCATTCAAGCACGAAAGAGAACTGAACACGGATGCGCTGTCTGACAGAGATTCACCGACGCAGCCTTCAGCCCGTGACTGTTTACACCAGACTGGACCTCGCGTTGCGTTTTGCCGCGTCCCACAGTTTAGAAGCGGTCTATCTTCATTGAGCGCGTCAAAGCAACTGTTTCAAATCGCGCTTAAGTGGTTTAAAAGCCTGTACACGAATAAGAGCGTGATTACATAATGTAACGCTAGACAAAGGATGTCAAAACAAACGGATGCTGCGTTAATTGCGATAAATATTTTCTCACGCGTTAATTTGAAAAAATTAATCGCATGCGTTAACGTTGACAGCCCTACTTATTAGTTAATGTTAGCGAGAAAATCCCTTGAGAGGCATTCAGCGAGGTCTGAAATTTACATGAAACATAATACAGATGAACAGTGAAGATCAATAATACAGAAGATGTTGATTCTTTGAAAACTATTACATTTAATGACAAAGATGGCACACACTCACACTACACACAGTATAGCCTTAGTTTTAAGTTACTGTATGTTCTTTGAACTGTGCAACCGAGCAAGTGAAACAGAAAATGAAGTTATGGCGCCCTCTAGTGGGCAAATATTGATACATTTTATCAGTACATTTATCCTAAGATCATAAAGGGCTGATTATAGGATCGTATGAGCATAGAAATGAGATTATTCATTTTTACAGTGCTATATATTTTAATACGTCAATGACATGAATGTCTCATGTAAACTTTTCAAGATGGAAAAAGTTAAATTTAGTGAGGCCTATCCCAAAAGAGAGTGACTAAAATAATTTCATTTTTCCTTAATTTGTTGTCTTTTCTCTTATTTAAATGTATAAAATAAACATGTTCTTTATTCTCTAATAGGTAATAAAGGTGAAAAGGTTTTCCTAGTGACCTCTATAATATTCTGAACATTCTTGTTGAGGAAAGCAACAGCTCTTAGGGTGAGTTTTAGCAATTCATGTAATGATTTTGTGATGATTGTGAGTTTGCTTTATATTAAAACATTCTACCCCATTTGCCAAATTACTAACTGGTATTGCAATATATAATTTTTCAAAGAATGATATTAAAATCAAATCGGTAGCCTTCTTTAAGTTAACTGGAGCAAGGTGATAAGCTTTTGTTCTCTTGTTATTTAATATTGTGTTCATAAATATGTTCTGTATTTCTCTCAGGTAAAGTATAACGTCATGAGAGACATGGATGCATATTGTTTGTGTTTATAGTCTGTCACAGAATAAAGGCAGACATACAGAGGTGCCTCGGGCTATACGAGGATTCTTTGGTTGCCGTGGGAACGCTGATGTCAGATACTGGGCTGCCTTGCTTTCACGGTCAGACTGTTAAACAGGTGAGGTTAAGTGACCAGAGCCTTTACAATTGTGTGTAAAATCATCAAAACAAACACTAGATGGCGATGTGTCTTTTACATTTGCTGAAAAAATGTGAAATGTTCATCTCTTTTTCTACTTGGAATGTTAATTCTGCTTAAGGGAAAATGTCTTACAAGGGTTTACATCTAATAGACATTAATACAAAGTCTGTGCAACAGGGAAACAGATCAAATAAAATAATGATATAAATCACATAAATGTCAAATAAATGTTTGATGAACATGAATGGAATTATTTCTATGCCTGTATATAGATGTTAGCCATTGCAGTTAACCACAAAACATATTTTACAACAGTATAAGCCATGTATTTCATAGGTCAGTGTTAACCAAACATATATATCTTCCCAAAATCCTTTTCACAAATTACAAAAAGAAACATTCTAGTAATTCTATACTGGAGGGTATATTGCATTTCAAGTTAAATCTCTGTCTGTGAAACATTTCTGTGAAGTATTGTGAGATGACATGTCCACAAAATCTGACCTCTACCCTATTTGTATTTATTTATTTATTGTATAATGATGGAGGGGCTTGGTGTCACACTTTATCACGGTGAATGATTATCAGGGTTGGTTTACTTATCTCTCTTTAAATGTAAAGTCTAAAGCTGTCATGATTCTGCCGCATCATGTCATGTTTCTCTTGGTCTAGTGGCAGGGTCATGACAGAACCCCATGTTTTATGTGGAGAGAGGCATTCTGGCCCTGTTGGCCTTCCTTATGCTCTCTCCGGTCTCGTCTCTGTTCCCGCCCTTTCGTCATTAGTTCATGCCCCGCACCTGTTCCCTCTTGATTTGTTCCCTTTATAAGGCCCCTGTGTTTTCTGTCCTGTGCTGGTTCATTGTCATTCGTTGCATGTAGTGTAGTGTAGTGTAGTGTAGTGTAGTGTAGTGTAGTGTAGTGTAGTGTAGTGTAGTGTAGTGTAGTTGTTATGTTTTAGTCCTGTCTAGTTAGTCCGTGTTTCTGTTTATCTGTCATCTTTACATCTTTTGTTATTTTACTCCCTCGTGGGTTTTTGTTTAATTTTATAATTAAAAGTCTGTGTTAACCCCTTACCCGCTGTCTGCGTTTGGGTCCTCTGTCCTTGCACCATGACAAAAGCTAAACAACATTTTCATGGTTAGGTCATTTAATAGTATTGTTGACTTCTACGAACACAAATAGCAATTTCTTTAAACATTTTATAGCATATTATCCGCATGTGACAACTTGCGTCCTGACATCTAAATCTTAGTTTGCTCTTACCCGAGTGCCTCCCGGTGTTTTATTGTGAATTTTAACAAACGCTGACATTTCAGTTTGGAGAATAGAATGATACAGTTTTATAATCGTCTAGGTGTTTGAATCAAACGCACGTGAGTAATTGGCACGTTTGAACCTCATAGCCTGCAGCTGTGACAACTAACCCCGGTCTCCTCACATTGTGTTTCGTTTTATAAGAAGTATTAAGTGTTGGATTCAGACGTGAGCTCGTCAGAAGGGAAAATCTGATCTCCTCCTGAAACTGCGCGTCTTTCCACGCGGGGGTTTAAGTCGAGCCTCTCTCAAAGCGCACGCGCACTGTCTCCGACGGTCGCGCAACAGTCGCGCGGCGGAGGATGCGCACAATACAGCTCACATACAACAGAACACGGCGGACTCCGAGTGTCTTCTGTTCCTTTAGTCTGCACTAGAAAGACTTCATTCATCCAGTCTTTCGTTTGATGCCGCTCAGATGTGTTTTTCTTCTCCTGTTATTCCGGATCAAACCTCCGGCGGAGACGCGCATCACAGGTGAGTGTCTCCAGATTCCGTCTGTCTGCGTCCATCACGAGGTAAAACACACTGACATTAAATCAAACGAATGTAAATGCGCACAGTCTCTTCGGGAATAAGACTGAATAAATAAATGCATCACGGCTTCACGCGTGCCCTTTTCCCAGAGATCCGCGCAGACGCATATTCCGCTGCTTTCTATCTCGTTGCTATTATGTCAGACCTGGAGGAAAATCTGGCACAGCTGATGTGATGCTCTGATGAGATTCTGATAAACAGATCTAATAAAACCAGGAGGAGAGAAAGCTGGGCTCCATATGGACAAGCAGCAGATCATTTGTTGGTAAATGAGGATGAATGGAGATGTATGTGCTCTTGTATTGTAATGGACCTCAGACAGCTGTTTGTGTTGAACTGGGATTCAATTGAGCAGATATCAGGAGTCACACATGCGTTTCTTTCACACGAGCTTCGGGTCGGAACATGCGCTGTGTTGTTGGGTTTATTATAAGGGGAGACGCACGGGATCTTTAGCTCATGAATAATGACCTCGATATGATATAGGAGGAAAAATGCGCATAATATAACAGAGATCTTATTCAGTTACCTCTTGAACAGTTACATGTTTTTACACACCGTGCAATTAATAACTCTTAATAATTAAGTGCAATATTAATTATATCCTCCAGATAATACACTATTTATTTTTAGACAACTTTTTCTGTCAATTATATTTCATTCATTCTGCTGTATATAGCACATACCTTGTACTACAATCGTCTATTCTTATTTTTTACTTGTACACATTTACATACATACATAGCTTTACTCTCTATATCTTTATCTTATGTTTATTGTATTGTATTTCTCAATTTTTTCATACCCATTGGCCCTTATTTAAATCATTGTGTACTGTATTCTATTGTGTTATGGTCTCTCTGTACTGTTGGTGCTGTTTCTGTGTTCTGGATGCTCCTGTCACCAAAACAAATTCCTTGTATGTGCAAACACACTTGGCAATAAAGCTCTTTCTGATTCTGAGATAAACAAGCCTTTAGACAGAGCTGTGTATCAGCAGATCTCTTCAGCTATTGATCACGGATGCTATTTGACCTGTTTGGATGTCTCTCTCAGTCATATGTCTCCAGGTTCTGCTGATGGTTACAGATTCTACAAACAAAACCATTTAAATTGCAATCCAGCACATTAAACATTTAAAAATGTTGAGAATGAATTCGTATTCATATTCTACTTATATTTCATATAAATCTGTCCATGGGTCTTCTGTGGGACCTTCATGGAGCCTGATCTTAAAGCAGGTTGTACATGGGAAATATAGACTTTTGTCTTTAAATAAGAAATATAAAAACGGAAAGTCTTTCAGGTCTTTTCCAGAAAACGGTACAGTGCACAAAAAAGATCAATTGTAGATCTGTACGTGACTCTTTCTTCAGTGGAACACAAAAGAATATACTTTGAGAAATGTCTTGGTGGTTTTGTTCTCATACAATGAAAGTCAATGGGGTTCTATAGGGTTGTTTTTGTTACCAACATTCTTCAAAATATCTTCCTTTGTGTAAGTCATACAGGAATGAGAAAAATGAGTAAATGATCAAGAAACTTTCATTATCCCTTTAAAGATCATGTGACTTTCTACATGTTCTTTGTTGTTGTCGTGGTATTTTCTTAATGATGACCAGTTTGATTGTCCATCATGATATAGATCAATAGGAACTTTCTGACTTTCAATGGTGTTAATGAGATTCAGTAAATGTCAAATGAAAAGCCACCGTGACGGTATGACTCTCATGTTTTAAACACATTCTATTGATTACTCACAGCAGTCTGAACTCTTTATTCAGTTGAGTTGTTTCTGTATATTTTGAAGGATCTGACTGTTTGCTGTCTGCTTCATTACAGTAATTGAACAGAACCTGTGATGAGAATCTTCTTCTTCATCTGTGTCTAGAGCTGATAAACCAGACATCGGGACCACACCAGTTATCCCTCTAACACCACCATCTCTGAATATCTTTCTGGATTATTCCTCAGAAGTGGATGTTGGGCATCGTGGAGACCATGATTACTTCCAGAGCTGGAATATTACAGACTAATCTCGTTCGGTCAAGCAAACTCGATTGCAGTGACAGATCGCTCGTGTGAGTCAAACAGACTCTTGTTCAGGACGCGCGTTGACCTCTATAGCACGCCGTGACGTTTAGATGCTTTAGTACCCGACACAAGAGAACGCTTTTGGCCCTGCGGACGGTGGAGCTCAAATGAATTGAGAAATCTTTCATCAAGACACGTTTGGAATATTATTCTTTTGACATTGGGACAGAATTCATCCTGAAGGATCGTTGGATGGCTCGGCCCGGCTCTGGTGTCCTGGTGTCGATGGGAGGAGGGGGGGCGGGATATTCTCCCAGCATGGCCAGGGTGGTGGTCTGGGAATGGTTGAACGAACACTGCCGCTGGAGGCCGTACAGCGCCGCAGTTTGTCATCACATCGAGAACGTCCTGAAGGGCGACGCACGCGGGACCGTCATACTGGGACAGTTGGACGAGCAGCTCGCGCCGTACGTCATAGACCTGCAGTCCATGCATCAGTTCAGACAGGACACAGGTGAGACACAAAGTGAACAAACCTTAAACACTGTTGCTAGAAAGTGCAAGTTGAGTTTTATTACATAAAAACACATTTCTGATCTGTATCCTCTCTTGAGTTGAGCTAATAATTCACATGTCCTCATTCTCGTAATAGACTTTTGCTGTGGTGGAAATAACTGAGAGTCACTTTGAGGGACTGTTTTAGATTTTGAAAGCATAAATGCTGAACATTTACATTGAAACAAAATTGGAGGTCTTAATTCTGTTTAAAAGGCCAATCAAATTGGCTTCACAAGTCATTTCAACTTACTTTTAAATGGTTTTACATTGACTTTAATTCCATTTATTTCTTTAGTTAAGTTTCAGCAACACATCACTGGACAAAGTGTAAAATAGTAAGTTGAAATGATTATAATTCTAAAGCCAATTCGAACTTAAAAACTCGCACTTATCAAACCAGACGGGCCAATTGAAAAGTGTTTTGCCCACATATCTGGATAAAAACCGTGCATACACACACTTTAAAGATGAACTCTATGTAAAGTTTACGCATGATTTCCCTTGACTTTACTGTATGTTCCGTGTGTGTGTTTGTGTGTGGTTGTTTTCCTCCTTGTAATTTAGTTTGTGGTGTGTTGATGTGTAGTGCGTGTGCATTACGGTGATGAATCTGCTGGTCTAGCAGCCGGTTGTTAAGGTCATATTGACATGGTTCAGCACTGCACTCTTTACTATAAATGGAAAGAGAAAATTACAGCAGTAGAATTCCTCGTTCCCGTGTCCTTGTTAAATGTGGGATACATGTTTCATACAGAATACTGTATATGTTTTGACCGTTTATGATGCTGGAACGTTGCTACATGGTTGTCATGGTGTTCGAAGTGCTTTTTTAATGTCTCTTATAAATTATTTTCACAAGTTAATATTGTGATTTATTACACGGCTCATTTGAACGCTTGATTCTGATTGGCCAGTCGCGACATTCCAAGGGGTGTTATTTTCAGATAACAACCGCTCAAACCTTATAACACCCTGTAACCCGGATGCTGCAAATCATTTTGAGAGGGGCAGTTTAATATGACACAAAAATGAATTATAAATATGTCTTTTAATAACATGTAATAATGACATTATATTTACTAATGATTAAACCCATTTGCCTGTTCGTGACGTTTGAACGTCGTTTCTTACTTTAAAACCGAAACTAAACGTCTTTTCCTCGCGGAAGGTCTGCATTCGGTAAAAATGAGCTAATCAAATATTTCAAATTCACATTTTATGTCCAGTTTTTTTCTCATGTGGCAAGTAGCCGTATAATAAGCGAGATAATGTACGAGCAGCTGCTGTTACGTACGATGTAGTGAACACCAGCGAAAGACTGGACACTCTTAGAAATAAAGGTGCTTAAAAAGCTCTTCACAGCGATGCCACAGAAGAACCATTTTTGGTTCCACAAAGAACCCTTCTGTCAAAGGTTCTTTAAAGAACCATCTGTTTTTTTAACTTTTTTATAATCTGAAGAGCCTTTTTTCGCCACAAAGAAAGATTCTTCACATGTTAAAGGTTCTTCTATGGCATCGAGGAACCATTTTAAGCACCTTTTTTTAAGAGTGTGGAGAGAAACACAAGCATGTGTTTAATATGAGATTGTCAGACTGAATTGATCTGTGTTTGTCCTGAGAGAGAGACTGTGGTTCGATTGTACCGCGGTAAAGAGTCTTCTCTTACATGTTTGCACGCGGTCGGACAGATTTGAGAAGTGATGTGATACACGATCCGGCACTCAACAGATGTAGAATCCATATGAAATCTTATTATCCGTTTTAAATACGCATTCATAAATCTCTCGAGTTTTAAGTGGCTGGGGACTATTATATAGTAAAATGAGAAACTGTTTAAAGATGAACATTGAACTAAACATTGAACATTTTTTGTAACCCATCTTGCTGTTTGTTGTTACTGTATGTTTAATTTGTATTTGTCTTGTTGCATTAATAAAAAATAAAAATAATAAACATTGAACATCAGTCACTCTCACTCTGTGTACTAGAAATAAAAAAATGAAACCCGGGACAACTGCGAATTTGACAAAGAGGACTTTTATTTTGTCGTTCATGGTTTTATCGGCTAGTTCACGCTGCCAACAAACAGCCGGTTCCAGCAGTTGGCACAGCAGGTTTTGTTGAATCTGTGGATTTGTTGGGAAAGTGTGAAAATGACACTTATGCTTTCCATGATTTTACACACACCAGCCAGAATGTTAGAAAAGCTGCCGTTTGTTCCCAGAGAAAACCGTTACTGCTCACATGTTTCTCTCTCATTGCTCAGTAGATTTGATGGAGTTTCCTTTAGCTCAGAGGTTAGAGCGTGGCGCTAGCAACGCCAAGGTCACGGGTTCGATCCCAGGGATTGCACATACTCGGATACAAATGTGTAGTGTAATTCTATGTAAGTCGCTTTGGATAAAAGCGGCGGCCAAAATGCGTAAATGTAAATGAGTTCTCAGTTGTTTCGTTTCAGTCTCTGCTTCTCCTCACATGAACAGGAAAAAATCAAAAGAGATTCAAATGTGTTCAGTGTAATTGTGTAAACACATGATCATTATACATTAACCGTGATAACCATTAACGCTTCACACAAATAACTGAGCATAATCGTTGTGATATTAATGTTTTAAAAGCAAGCACAAAACTTCCGATAAGGTCGTAAAATCATAGCAAAGCTTTTTTCTTTTAAACTGCCACTTTACAGAAAATACAAAACACAACATTTTTTCACTGCTTTTCTACTATTTAAACACGTTTTTTTGCCAAAACCCACAGACAAACATGAAGGGTGACTAATGATTTATAAACAAACGAACAAGAAATCAAAAATGGAGCAGCAAGGTCACAAAATGTTCATTTTTGTGGTGGAGTGTTTAGATGATTGATTGCGTGCTTTGAAAAACGGCGTTGAAGAAGTTCAATGGCAGCAGATTATAACATATTCATTGGCTGTAAAGTATAGACCTAATAAACACGCTGAAGTGACATTAAAAACAAAAGTTCTGAACTGACAAAATAATCGTGTTTATTAACCGTGATTAAACTTTTGAGCAAAATAATGGTGATGATCATTTTAGCCATGATCCTGCAGCCCTACACTGTCAAACTTTACTGTAGTTTTGCAGCAGGTTTGCCAGTAACTTACTGTAGATTTCATTTACAATTTTGTTTTAAAAATAAACTTACCTATTTCTTAGATTTTCTTTCATGAAACATGACTAAACATCTTATGTAAACGTATCGTAATTTAAGAAGTTTCAAATATTTTTACTAAAAAACAAGAGAAAAATGCTCAGGAAGAATGTCATTTTTTGCAGTGTTGATGTGCTAATTTCAGTCTCTTCTAGCTCATTTTGAATCTCAAAAGTCAAAGAGTTTTAATTTTGCTTAAAGTAAAGTTCAACTCAAATTGAAAACAGTACTAATAGGAAAGTAATTAAATCTACAGTAAGTTACTGGCAAACCTGCTGCAAAACTACAGCAAAGTTTGACAGTTTAGTTGATATTGAGATCTTCAATAATATTGACTTTTGATTGCAGACTTGACAAATCTGAGCTCAGTTTGACATCTCTTCTCAAACTCTAAATTCTCAGGAGATGAAGATGAGACTTAAGCAAAAGTTTCAATTCTCTTCATTTGATCTCATTGATGTTTGGGAGAAATAAGTGAGATATTAAAGAGATCTCATCTGTCATGTCATTCTTGCCACTTTCAAGCTCTGGGTCTGTATAGCACACATTGTCGCAACTATTTGATATAAATATTAGGGCTGTCAAACGATTAATCGTGATTAATCACATCTAGAATAAAAGTTTGTGTTTACATATATTTATGTACTGTGCATATTCATTTTGTATTATAAAAACATTTACATACATGTATACATATTTAGGAAAAATTGACATGTATTTATTTATATTTACCAAAAACTTAAATGATACAAAAATGTTTATTAATTTCATATTTTTCCAAAAACATGTTTTTTATTATGTTACCATGTTTTTATTGTGTTAGTTGGCTGTATTTTTTGAGTTATTATGCGGTAAATCAAAACAATCCAACTGCAGTTTGTTTGATATTAATTTGGAATGCACAATAAAAACAGAGTTATCTCATTTTGGAACCAAACTCTTCATATATTAACAAACTTTTATTCTGGATGCGATTAATCACGATGAATGGTTTGACAGCCCTAATAAATATATATACAGATAACACAGACTGTGGCGTCAGTAAGTGTTGGTGGAGATCACAGAAACGAATGTTTTTTGCGTGAATTCTACCTGTTGGGAAATGTTCCTGACTCATCGTGTAAAACAGGTCATTATCATCCATAAACTGTGAACATGGCTTCAAAAATGAATATCCTGATGATCAGTATCAAGATCATTTCTTTATTGTGTGACGCACTTGTTTGTGTCATGTGTCATTCATTCACGTTACAGTCGGTAGATCATCAGAGGTTTGATTCTCTCTCTCACACACACGCTCATGACTTTAGATGAAAGTGTCTGACAGATTCATGTACAGATGTTGATTCAGACAGAAGCAGAATGTGTTTCTTTAGCGTGTGGATTATAACACACGGCTCATGGGGTTGATGCAGTCATCTCTAAACATGTGGGACACAGCTGCTGTCATGTGTCCAGTCATTTGTACAATCTTACATCGATTGCATGTGTGCTGCGTTGTTGACTTTGGCTGTTTTAGTTCGGTGTGGATTACCTCAGAGACAGCAAGATTTTTCACATCTCTGTTCAACCGTGAGAAAGTTATCAAAGCTGGTCTCTCTGTGTGTGTGTGTTTCAAAGGCTCTTTACATGTGGTGTGTGGTCACAGTATTTTTTTTTTGTGGGAAGTTTACGTGCCTCGAGTTTCATACCTGTAGATGTTTTACTGAACATGAAACTGATCTGATTATATGTTTAACATCAGCAGTTTCCCAACACACACACACACGCAAGCACGCACACGCAAGCACACACATGCACGCACACACGCAAGCACACACACACACACACACACGTGCGCGCACATGTCTGATTTATTATCTCCGTGGGGACAGTCCATAGGCATAATGAGTTGTATACTGTACAAACTGTATATTTTAAGTTCTCAAACTCTCATGACTCTTTTTCTCAGGAGAAATATCAGATACGCAGATGAGATTTAAGCAAAAGTTTCCGTTTGCTCTCCATTTGATATCTAGGAGACATAATTGTGATATTAGAGAGATTGTTCTTTCTTATGGGTGTTATTTCAAATTTTAAGCAAAGGATAATTTACAACTAGCCGCGCATTAAAGCCGTGCATATTAAATCCTATAATGCACGGCTAGCCGTGGATTATCCCGCTTATACCATGGTCACTTGCCAAGTTAAAGCTGTTATTGATGTTTACAGTGTAAGTTTTGACCAGACAGGTGAAAATGGCAGTTATTTTCCTCAGTTAATTTCAAATGTTAATCAAACTTACTGGAACTACCCGTGCATTAAACCTTTTTAATGCACACCTTCCAGCCAATCAGAATCTAGTATTCAAACTAGGGCTGCAGCTATCGATTCTTTTACTAATCGAGTATTCTACTGGTTTTTCCATCGATTAATCGGGTATTCGGATAATAAGTACTTTTTCTTTATTAAAAAGCAATACTAAATATACAAGAGAAAATAAGACAGGTCTCTTAAAATGAGTAAAACAACTAATTTGTTTCATTTTTAGAACAATTAGTTTTTATTGCTGAAATAGCATACATTAATATCTGTGAAAACTAAACCCATTTAGTACATTCCATTGCCATATTAAATTCAAAATGCAATATAATACAAATATATAAATAAGAAACATGAATAAAAATGGAAATAATAATTTCAAACAATAGCCTATGACTTTTATTTTGGCAGGTTGTCAGAAGACGCATATTTTTTAGTATGTCTGTTTCTTCACTCAAACAATAACATGTTTGTGAAATAAACTCTCAGCGCAACTCTCAGTGGCAGTTTTTTACCACCGCAGTGGTAATAGACAAATCGACCGCGGTGGTTGAGAAATATATATTATTTACATAAATAATATTTATATTATTATATTTGCGTGTAGCAACCACATGACGAGTGGAAGAGAAATATAGACCTTATTTAAATACTTGAAATTGTTAAATAATTGAAATATGATATCTGAAATAAATGAGGATGAAACATCCGTCAATGTTTAACGCGCAAATCCATCAGTGAAACGGCACACTACAGCATATAAAACATTTAAATAAACATCAGTAAATAATGAAAACTTAAATGATATAAGAAAGCTAAATACTAAATAAAAAAGCTCTTGTTGCAGTAACTTCAGTCAGTGGCGTATTAACCCTTACAGTCCTTAACAATTCCATTTGAAACAAACTGTTTAAACCTACATTGGCTTTCCTATTCAGATTGCCATAAAAACTTTACTTTTTCCGACTCGTTGATGTGAAACTTACTTGTTGACATTGTCCAGATTAAAATGTGTACAGCTGCACTAAATGCACGTTCAGAAGATGTGCACAGGAGCGCAAATGAAGAGATGTTATGGAGTTTAAATGGACCCTAAACTCACGCGCGATGCAAACGCGCATAATGATAACCACGCGCGGAAAGCTGCTCCGCGAGGGCGCATTTAAACTCCGCAAGCGAGCAGAACAGTATCCGCAAGCGGAAAAGAATCCTCGCGCGGACGCATTTCTGCTCCGCGAGCAAAAACTCATTCCGCGAGCAGAGGCTTTGACGAGCGCGCGCGCGATTCTCTCTATGCTCTCGCAACTGCTCAACACTTGCTCGCACATTGAGTTGACTTCTGAGACTTTGGAGGCGGGACAATGCATGTTAAAAGTTACCAATCAAATGAGGTCTCCGCGCATTTGATTGGTAACTTTTAACATGCACTCACCTACATGCAGTCACCTACAGATTACATGTCTTACTACCGAATGATTAGTGTATTACCTTGCCTTAGCTATGTGTTAGTGTTTTAACAAGTCACATTTTGATTTCTTACATCTGTCAACAAAAATTATGCTATATAATATAGCAGTTAAATTTACATGTCATGTATGACCTATTTAAAACATACTATAATAATATAATTAAATGTCTCCTGTAGTTATTAAATTTGAGTTATCTAATATCTGTTTACTGGCATAGCCCGTTTTAATATTTTCAAAACAAATAAAGCAAAACAAATAAATTATTTAAATTACATTTTAGAGAGTACATCATATTGTAATTTATAATAACTTGTGCTTTGAGTTATACTGTTGTAGCCATTTATTAATTCTCATTTTATAACATTTTCATGAAAATTATTAACAATACAAAAGCAATTATGAATACACATACCAAACTATTTATTTCTAACTTCCTGTCAAGATGCCAAATATGTAAATCCAAAGCCAAGGGCATAACACTGTAACCCAAGTTTAAAAATGGGAAAAAGTATCGTGTTATGCCAAATTAAGACGTCTGTACAACGGGTAAGATACATGTCGGAGACTGTAAGTGAGTGCATGTTAAAAGTGACCAATCAAAGGATCGGAGAAGTCTGCCATTGTCCCGCCTCCAAAGTCTCAGAAGTCAACTCAACGAGCGAGCAAGTGTTGAGCAGTTGCGAGAGCATAGAGTGAATCGCGCGCGCGTTCGTCAAAGCCTCTGCTCGCGGACTGAGTTTTTGCTCGCGGAGCAGAAATGCGCCCCGCGCGAGGATTCTTTTCCGCTTGCGGATACTGTTCTGCTCTCTCGCGGAGTTTAAATGCGCCCTCGCAGAGCAGCTTTCCGCGCGTGGTTATCATTATGTGCGTTTGCATAGCGCGGGCGTGCGCGGATTCCATGCGCGTGAGTTTTGGGTCCATTTAAACTCCATAAGATGTCTCTCCGCAACCGCGGCAAAACCTGCGCGCGCTCCGACACTAAGCAAGCGGGTCATAGCCAGTTTTGATTTTACGTATCTGTTCATTTCACAACAAGATCCATTGCAAAACCCGCAGAATAACCTGGGTTTTGCCGTGCAGGCCCGCGCTCGAACGCACCAACGGAAACGTATGCCAATAATTTCTGTTAATTTAAAATCTTTTAATAAAACCATCCACAACTGAAAGGTTACAACTAGCAATCGTTATCGCAACTCTCATATTTATTACACCTATATTTGTCAGAGTGACGTGCACTACCGCCGGTGGCAGTTCACCGTCATGGCACTTTACCATCGCTGTGGTGCGGTTGTTACGGAAACCGTCACAGCCCTATAAACTATCAGTTATTTATCAGCATGAGAAATGTTTGTGTCTCACGGTGAATGCGTGAGACTTGAGAGCCCTGTAACATGAATAGAGTTTAGCGGACTGTGCGTCAGTAATAACGGTCCGTGGGGAAACGCAGCGCTCCGTGTGTACTGTAGTTAAATGGATTAAACGAGGCCTCGATGATTTTTTGTATTCGAATAACTCGAGTTACTCGAGGAATCGTTTCAGCCCTAATTCAAACTGACCATGGTATAACTCGAAATTTAAGTCATCAATTATTTTAACAGCGTGGTGTGTCTGTTGTATTATTATTCATGTTAAAGTTTGCACACTAAAGTGTTTTATAACAGTTTGTTCACCTGTAAAGGTGATGGAGGGACGGCGGGACGCCTCTCTCTGTTTCTCAGTGTGTGCTCGGCACTCGTCTCATCTGGACTGCTGGAGTGAATAATGTCAGTCAGATGATTTTTGGCGGCAGCTGCCCATGCGGCCAGTGTAGCGTATGGTCACAGTTTTCTCTTTTCTCATTAGGAATGACAGCCAGGTGCTCTTAAAGTCTCCTCTGCGGTGTGAAACATGCAAAACATGGCGTGTCAGATTGTTTGATTGTAGGCTCCGGCCACAGATGCTGTATGAGAAAAGTGGAGGCGGTCATCTCTGTTATCACAGGGGTTTTCCACAGAATGCGAGCGTGTGTGTGTGTGCGTGTGTTGGTTTTATGTTGCAGGAAATGCATTGGTCTTATCTGAAACACAATAATGATGATGTTTGCTGGGTAAAACATTTATTTCTACTGCTCTCTCGGAGTTAATAAGATTGTCTGTGTGTGTGCACGTGTGTGTGTGTGGGAAGGGTAAACCCTACAGTATGGGGACAAAATGTCCCCACAAAGATGGCAATATCCAAAACCCTTGTCCTTGTGGGGACATTTTTTGGTCCCCATGAGGAAACAAGCTTATAAATCATACAGAATGAACTTTTGTGAAAATGTAAAAGAGCAGACAGTTGTGTGTGATTGTTAGGGTTAGGGGGAGGGAATATGAGATACAGTTTGTACAGTATAAAAACCATTGTGTCTATGGAATGTCCCCACAAAACATGGAAACCCAACATGATTGTGCGTGTGTGTGCGTGAGTGTAATGAGGTGTGGATAATTCACAGTGACACTCACACACTGGGCTGTCGCCGGGGCAGCGGACACTTTGTGCACCAACGTCCTTTGGCACAGGACAGTCACGGTGACTCTACACGTGTGTGTGTGTGTGTGTGTGCGTGTGTGTGTTTGTGTTTGGTCTCCTGCTCTGCAACTTTGAGTTTAATGCTGTTCTGTTCCGCAGCTAAACTGCACATTCTGCATCAGCTCTGCTAACTAACAGCCACAAGCACGCACAGACACGGTCAGGTGATTTGCTGATGTTTGCCTGCTTAGTGTGACATCTGAGTGGCATCTTTGAGAGAGATTTAGAGTTTAGCACTTTATAGCTTCAAAAACGTTTAAAAAAGAGAGAGAGAGAGAGAGAGAGAGACATGTACTTAACATTATATTACTGTATCTTACTTTATTCTTTTATTCTGCTACTTAAATGTATATTTCCTTTTGTAAATCTTTGTTTAAAGTAGAGGTATGGGATTTTTTGATGATCTATTTACAGAAATGCAATATAATATACATAACTGTTTCTTCAGAGGTGTATACAGACCTTATGCAATGAAGCGTTATGTTTGTATTACCTTAGAATAAACTATTTCTATCTACATACAGAGCGGGCCTACATGCATTGAATTAGCCGCCATGTTTTCTACAGTAGCCCTAAAGGGACAAACAGCTCTACAAAGCGTGTTTCCTCTCCCTATACCCTGCGGTGCGTAGTCCGGTTGTCCCTGACTTTACAAAGGGGGGAAAAACATCTACTAACTTACTCCTAACTG
Source organism: Triplophysa rosa (assembly GCF_024868665.1). Taxonomy (NCBI): domain Eukaryota; kingdom Metazoa; phylum Chordata; class Actinopteri; order Cypriniformes; family Nemacheilidae; genus Triplophysa; species Triplophysa rosa. Next base: position 22,804,832 of record NC_079906.1, read on the forward strand.
CTATCTCGCTGTCAGATCAAACGCCTTTAACAGCCAGCGTTGCTATTTACGGTTAGCTATCTCTGCCCTCAAGCGTGCTGTGCAATGCTTAGCTTTATCGTAGCTTAGACCACACAAATAATAATGCAATTCTGTCAGGACCACTGTCGTCAATTATTTAACTTAACTAAACTTAACTAATGTCCGGGCCCGGTCCTCTCTCGCCGTATGCTCCTGCCGCTCGGCCTTTTATGCTTCCGATCTCCTCCGTGGGAGATAAGAGGCCGGTGGCGCCCAGCTGACGCTCATTATCAAACGCATCACCGGCCTCGCTTGCTCCTCCCACGGCTCTCGTCACGCCTCCCTCGTCACACATATATTTAGTTGGGCAGAATGAAACTGTTCTGGGCTTTGCATGGACATATAGCAGGAGCGCAGCAATGCATGTCCTCCCACCTGGGGAACCAGAACAGTTCCTGATGCGTAACAGGATTAAATTAAACGATCCGAAGATACAGACAGATGAGGAGGAGATGGGGATGGAGGTGGGTTTTAAGTGCAACACGATTAAGCAGCTGATAAGGAGCAAAGAAATGCAACTTAAAGTCTAGTGCAGTCTAGTGTGTGTTTTATGACTATTGGTTAACGGTGATCAGCTGCACCTGATGTGATCAGCTGATGCAAGATGAACTCACGTGACCTGCCAGAACTAACGCTACGATTTATATGAATAAAATAAGCAAAGACGACAAGTATATACGAGCAGCACACTGGTTCCAGATAAATAATGACTCTCAAAACTGCTCCGTCACACAGCTCATATTTCAACAACAACAACAACAACATATCTTGATTCTAACAAACAGAAAAACCAATGACACTCTCACACTGATCTGAATCAAAGCATCCTCCTCGGGGGTGATCTTTAGACCATCTTTCTCTCCAATGACTCTCTGCTGGAAAGTATCTCCACAGATATCTGTGAGTACATCTGCTAAAAGCCTCAGTACCGCGGGTCCTAACGCGTCTCTACTGGAAAGTCTTTATAATATTAGCGCAGGTCCTGACTTTAATCCTTCTTTTTACAGTTAAAATCCACAGACCCTTTATTTTATGTAATAAATAAGACATGGCTCTTTCTACAGTCTTTCTAATTCCCGCGTGATCTCTTCCCTGCCTCAACATGTCTCAGCTGACGACATCTTTTTGCACTGTGGTGGCCACCTTCATGTTTGGACTGAGATTTGTTGCAATTCTCAAACTCACCACTAGTGGCCGCTATAAATTCCATTCTAGACCTTTAAACTACACTTTATTTCTGTTTTTATTTATTTACATATATTATAAACCACATACATCACACTCTTTATTTGATTTGATTTGATATGATTTATTGTATTACTATTATTATCTTTCTTTTCGTTTGTTTAAATACTTGCACTATTTGTACGCATCCCAGCTACAAATGCTTTGACAATACGAATGTACACTTTGTCTTGCCAATTAAATTGAAATTGAAATTGTGAGAAAGAGAGAAAGCGAGAGAAACGTGCAGGATGTGAAGCATCAGTGTGGGAATCTCTGCAGGAAGGACATTGAGTCACAGTGTGTGCGTGTGTATGTGAGTGCGTGTGTGTGTGTGTGTGTTTGTGAGTGCGTGTGTGTGTGCATGTGCGTGTGTGCGTGTACGTGTGTGTTGTTATGTACTTACCCTTGTGATGTTCTGTATGTCACAATGAGTCAAGCTAACACCTCCAGACAGATATTGACCGCCCTGCAAAGAAAATGTATTTTCCTATATATTTATTTTTAATATATTAAATCATTTAATATACATTTGAAAATATACACAATAATATATTGTTAACAGGTTACAGCATTACAACATATTAAATAATACATAAAGAATTGCAGCTTTTCATATATTGATAAATATATTCTATTGATTATGGAAAATGTCTATTTAATATATTTCATTATACTTCGTATATGTCCCCTATATTTTTGTTTGGTATGATTAGTCATTATACTCCGGTTTACTTCAATCAAAATGTTTTTTAATGAATATTATTTTGACTGATTCCTCTGTACACATTTAGCATTCTCAGATTGACCTGTATCTGATATCTCTCTTCAGTGTGAAATAGCGTAATAAAGAATAATACTGTAAGATTGTTCCTATGAAGTTGAAGCCGATGACAGCCTGAGTTGTGAATGTGGGGGGGGGGCAGTAATTAAGTTAGCGGTTGCTCCGGGTGAGGGATTTGGATTTTGGTAATTCAAGGTCAGTTGTGTTGTTTCTGCTGATGTTGCTTTGAGGTTGGCCGGTGACTTTCTCTCAGTGCTTGTGTTTGTTTGTTTATTTCTGTGCGACTAAAACGTTACAGCATGTTTGTGGATTGATCTTGAAATATCAATACTTTTAATGCTGATGTTGTATTAAGAGGATTACACAGAAATATAGATTGTTGAAGATGCTTCACACACACACACTTCTCTTAGGAATATGCGGCTGACTGTTAAATGAAGGGTGTGTGTGTTGTGTAATTGTTGTTTTAATGGTTTGTGTAACTGAACAGTGCCGCTCTCCTTCACCTTCACTCTTCCTCCATTCATCTTCCTCTCATCATCGCCCCGGATGTCACGCTTTTCATCACTCATGTCAGAAAATATCCGTCTGTCTTTTTCACTGCAACCATCAGTTCATTTCTTTCTGTCTTTACTGTAAAACCTTGAGCAGATGATCTGTTTTTTGTTATTTGCAAATTTTATTTTTTACGTGCATTGTGATGAAACCACCACGTAAGATCTAATTCTCCGTTGTCTGGTGTGAATCATGTTTTTAATTCTTAGCATTGGTGTTCCCTTCTGAAAACGAATTATTATTTTAACCGTAAAATAAGTAATAACCGTTATTTCACCATCTCTCCCTGTAGGCACAATGCGTCCCGCCCAGCGCAATTTCTACGACCCGTCCTCGGCTCCGGGGAAGGGCATTGTGTGGGAATGGGAAAACGATTGTGGATCTTGGACGGCTTATGACATGGAGTTGTGTGTCAGCGTTCAGAACGCGTATGAGAAGCAGCACCCGTGGCTGGACCTCAGCTCTCTCGGCTTCAGTTACGTGGTGGACTTTGACGGGATGTCCCAGACCAACCGCCAGAGTCAAAGAAAGCGCCGTATCCGCCGACGGATGGACCTCGCCTACCCGCTCATCGCCGGATCCATCCCCAAATCGCAATCCTGGCCGGTGGGCACCAACTCGGGCACGCCGTGCACGTGCCAGCAGTGCCTCCTGGTCCACAGCACGCGGGCGGCGTCCAATGCCATCCTGGCCCTGCAGCAAAGGAGGAAGTTGTTCGGGACGGAGGGCGGGGCCAAACAGACTGGAGCTGTCGTGAGACAGAGCAACACCTTCGCCGGCACTTCCCTCTGGTCTGCCTCGACGACGGTTGCCGGGGGTCATCATAACAACATATCGATAGGGGGAGGAGGGGGTGGGAAGGTGGAGATGAGCGGGGTCAATTTCCCATGCACCCCGGCGCTGGTGACCCTCCCTACCAAACACTTGCTTACTATTAATGGACAGAATAATCTGAACCGCCCGGGGACGCAGCGAATCACGGTGACGGCAAACCGTGGAACCATCCCACCTGGGTAAGACACAAACACACACTAGTGTAAATATATTGTGTATGAGCATTTAAACCGAAAAATTATAGATGGCATGAAATCAAAATAAAGATCCTCGCATTTCAGATTTTCTTTATTGTGTATGTGTACTGTTGTGTACTGTTTACTATGGTAAACCAGAGCATAAGTGAAGTGTGCTGATGCTACACTGTTAAAGTATATAGTAGTATTCTGTAGTATTATCTATAGTATAGTGAATTGAAAAACTAAAGTAAATACAGTATACATTCATATTTACCATAGTAAAGTGTAGTATTAGCGAAGTAATATGACACTATTAATGTGTACTTTAGTATTCTGTAGTATTATCTATAGTATAGTGAATTGAAAAACTAAAGTAAATACAGTATACATTAATAGTTACTGTAGTAAAGTGTAATATTAGGGTACTTAATGTCAATGTGTAGTATTCTGTAGTAATACTGTATATACACATTAGTGATCTGTGGATAAGCTATAGTAAACGCTGTAGTATACTTTATTATTTACTATAGTAAGGTTATAAAGCAGGATAGAATCTTACTATAATTTTACTGTTGTGGTATACTGAAGTATTTGTGGGATGTTTACTGTATGATTTAATGTATTAATTCAGTGCAGTGTCACTAAACTCCTCCCCTCACAGTGAATTGTGGGTAATATCATCTGTATACTGCTTTTTATATAGAACTTTTTACAATTTTGGGTTGTTGCAAAACAGCCTAACAAAAACATCTGTTGTAGTTGTGTCGTTTGGTGTCAGAGCAGTTGAACAAAGTAACATTTGTGTGTACTTTTTACTTGATTTGTTTATTTTTGGTGTTGGTATAACATTGCTGTGTCACTCGTTGTATTAGCGATACTGTTTATCTATCATCTTGAGCTGTTAAATAATCAATAATGTCCTTACATGCGCACGCGTGCACACACACACACGCACGCACAGCACACGCACACGCACACGCACACACACACACACACACACACACACGCACGAACACGCACACACACACACACACACACCTGGTCCAGCTGAACAGCTGCACAGAACATAACATCATTACAGGCTCTCACTGTGTATGTGTGCGTGTGGTGTGTGTGTGTGTGTGTGTGTGTGTGTGTGTGTGTGTGTGTGTGTGTGTGTGTGTGTGTGGTGTGCGGTGTGTGTGTGTGGTGTGCGGTGTGTGTGTGCGTGTGAAATCATGCCTCGATACACGGGGCGGGAACAAGAATAATAGATCAAAGAAACAGTCTCAACACAAACACACTCCACGCCGCACGCAGCCACGCAACGCACACCACAACACACACAGAGTAAAGCACTTGAGCAAGGGGTGTAAATTGTAGTAACTGTGAAAAATGTTCTCTGATACCACACACACGCACATGCGCACACACACTGAGAGACACACACACGCGCACACACAGAGTAAAGCACTTGAGGAAGGGGTGTAAATTGTAGTAAATGTGAAAAATGTTCTCTGATGCCACGCACACACACACACACACACGCACACGCACGCACACACACGTGTACACACATGCACACTCATGCGCACACACGGAGTAAAGCACTTGTGGAAAGGGTGTAAATTGTAGTAAATGTGAAAAACGTTCTCTGATACCACACGCACACACACTGAGAGACACACACGCAGTCGAGGCATTCTCAGCAGTTCGATGTGAACGTGTTTAAAGAGAGAGACCGATGAGTTAACTTTGTTCCCAGGCGAGCGGTTCCACACACAGGATGAATGTGGTTAACACAACATAAACACACATGTGGAGATGCAGAACGGTAAACAGGTTTTCTCTCAGCTGTGAAACGCTTCTGCTTGTTAAACAGTGACAGAAAGAAAGAAAGAAAGAAAGAAAGAAAGAAAGAAAGAAAGAAAGAAAGAAAGAAAGAAAGAAAGAAAGACCACTGTATGGTTCTGTCAGATCAGAATCAGAGAATCTTTAATCTTTTGCACATCTCACACATTTCTCATCTTGCCGCCGCCTTTTAGTTGTTAGCCCTTTTTTTCATTCAAGTTTTTTTATTGCTTGTTTGGAAGGTAAGTGGGTAACAAAATACAATATAAGAAAACAAACGACAGCATCACCCTGCTAGTAATAGCATGGCGCTAACAACACCAAGGTCATGGGTTCAATCCCAGGGATTGCGAATATTTAGAAACAAATGTAAAGTATCATGAAATGTAAGTTGCTTTGGATAAAAGCGTCTGCCAAATGCATCAATGTCAAATGTAAATGTAATAATGATGGGTTACAGATGAACAGATTTCTATAGACACGGTTGGAGCAATAAAGGAAGTACCAGACATATCAAAGAATTATAATCTAGTCATTCTGAATTATTATTGTTATATATGTCCTAAATGGAGTCGACCCGTCCTCTTTGAATCCATTTACTCTATTGAGCATAGATTCATAAGATGCAATTTCAATCATTGCATTCGTCCATTCTTTCATTTCTGGGGTTTTCACTGTCTTCCAATGTCTCAGAATAATCCTGCTGGCCGTTATAAGACAAACCATTATAACAGAAAAGACACGTTTAGAAACGTTTGGTCATTGGAACTTGTCACCCAGTAAACAGAGTTGGGGCTTTAAAGGTATTGTGGAGCCATACCAGCAACTTACGACATCCACAACTCGTTTCCAAAATGGTTTAACTAGGTTACATTTCCAGATACAACATAGAAAGGTGCCAATTTCCAAATGACGTTTCCAGCGCAAATTGTCTTTCATCATGCCAAATGGTCCTAAAATTTCCCAATTCATTACTTCTAAAGGAGTTTACCATTTGATATGTGAAGATTTATAAGAATTTTTTAAAATATCTTGGGATAGGATTGTCCTCCATGGGGCCAACTCCAGACAATATACTATCACGTATCTGTAAGAACTTCCAGAAGTTTTCTTTTCCTACTAGATTGTAACTCTTCGTTAAATTTTCATAAGACCTTAACACCCCTTTCTCATGCACTTATACCTTGCTGGTGCCAATACTTCCAATAAATCATTTTTTTTACCAATTTGAATTGCCGTGAGATCATTTGAATATTTTGTGTATTCTAACCCAGAGATCTCTAGTATGAATATTAGCCTTTCTTAAATATTAGCAAACATAACGAAACGGACTGCTGAGAGACCTTTCAGTCTTAAACGCATGACAACAGGAATAGGGAAACTTAAAACAAGCCTGAAACATCTGTGTGTGTGAGCACCTGTCGTGGTTTTGAGTTGTTTCGTTTCTTTGTAAGGACACTTTTACGCTTCAGTTTCATTTACCTGTCGTGTGATTTTACCATCACCACAAGAGGGCAGAATCTGACAGAGATGCCCTTTATCAAATATCACAGAAACAAGACATGAATCAAAGCAAAGCAAAGTAAGATTCTGAAACTTCTAACATCGTTAATATGAGCTCAGGCAACACTTATATATTTGGTAAAGTTTTTGAGGAACCATCGTTCAAAGTTGTTAGAACCATTTCGGTTCCCTCAGTCAAACGTTCTTAAAAGGATCATTTCATTCTAACCTTTTAACTAAAAAAGGAAAATTTTGTGTTTCAGAAAGGTTCAGAGCTTTTGTTGATCTCTTTACATAATTTACATTGTTATCATTAAACATAAATTGTTGCTATTTATGTTCATTTTTAATTGTTGTTTTTTATATGATTTTGAAGTGAATACTGATTTATTTTAGTGTGTGTATATTTATATATAGATTTTGTAAAGTTCAGATGCAAAGTTAGGCTCCTGTGTTTTGGTTTAGTGATTTCAGTTTAATGGCAATTAATAAGTACTCTTTGCCATTAAAATGAAATAACTTTTATTATAAACATCAGAGGCTGATAAAAATATACATACATACACATATATACATACTGTATACATACAGAGACACATACAGTATACACATACACACATATATACATACACATACACATATATACTGTACATACATAAACACATATAGGCATACACACACACACACACACACACACACACACACACACACACACATGACTGAGGTTCCCCTATGATTATGAGCAAAGAACCACTTTTAGTGCTAAATAGTGTGTTGGAGCCACAGTCAAGAAACAATGCAGTGGTGATGAACTGTCCTTAAGTAGTTTGGTAAATGTACGTGTTGTAGCCTCATCACGCCTCTCACTCATAATGGAAATTTGGCAGTTGAGAGACCTATTATCTGACAACAACAGTTTTGGATCCTCTCTCATCAGAGAGACCTTTGGGTAGTCCGCCCCAGACTGGGCTAGCATACTCAAGAACTGGTCGAATAAAAGTCAAATACATTTGTGATAGAACATCACAAGGAAGACCCGCTTTTTTTGAAATACCGAGATAATAGAGTCTAGGGCGCATCTAAATAATCATGTAGGCTACTTGATGTGGGCATCCCATGACAAATCGGAAGACTTTTTGTCCACTAACTGCATGTCCTAAAATGACAGGTGATGAAGGGCAGGGAATGTTATCACCTTTCCTGGCACTGATGATCATGTCAACTGTCTTAGCCCCGTTCATTTCTAAAGTAAATTCCTGTCCCCATTCTGCCACTGAATCCAAGGCCTTCTGAGTTAGCCCAGGTAAAGATGCCATTAAGAGCTCAGTGATTGTTAAATCATTGGCATATTTCACTGGGATTAATGAAGAAGGCAAATGTTAATCCAAGGCGTTAATGCAGATGACAAAAAGCAGAGGGGATAAAAGTCTACCCTGCGGAACACCAGCAGGAATTAAATAGGAATTGGACACATCGGAGACCCACTTCACCTTTTGCTCTCTGTTACTCAGATAGCTTCTCACACTAAGCCAAAGTGGTCGTCTAACATTCATGTCGGCTAAAGCATGAAGCAGTTGTCAGTGATCAATTGTATCAAAAGCTTGAGTAAAATCAACAAAGACAGAATGAATATCCAATTTAGGGTTGCTATAAGTGCATCGTGCCAATGTTGTAAAATATGAATCCGAGCAGTGTCAGTTGATCTATTCGCCATGAAGCCATGTTGCGAGGGTTCAATCAGTTATCAGCTACCTATTCCAGAATGGCATCACTAAGAGTTCCTTTATACACTTTCCCAACACAGCAAAGTAATAAAATCTGGCAATAATCTGCTGGAAAACTGGGCTTTGCTTTTTTGGGGACAGACTTAACCATAGCTTCCTTCCATTGTTTTGAAAAAATATTGTGTACCATGCGCGTATTAAAGATATCACATAGCACTGGAGCTAGCTTCTCATAAAAGGTCTTTAGTACCCAAGGAGGAATATTATCAGGACCGGAGGCCTTTGCTGCATTGACTTTACGAAGTTTGGTCTTGACTTGTGCTTTACTCAGAAGAGGAACAATACAGTTGGACAACTTACAAATAACTATAGCTTGTCATTTTTTTGTTTGTTTGTTTTTATTTACGGACTGCATGCAGCGTAAAAACAGCTGTGGTGACCCCTGATAACGGGAGCATGCCGAAAGAGAGAGATTTACTGGTTGTTTACTTGTCTTTAATAACCACCACTTTATGGAAGAAATTAAGAAATGCTTGCGGAAGGTGTGTATTGTTTAGGGGCCATTAACATCTAAAACTTGTGGAAAATGCAGGATGCGCCGCTTTCTCACCATCTCCGTTTAGGGCTACTGTAGAAACAACATGGCTAATTCCATGTAAGGGGACCCGCGGTGTATGTAAATGAAAATAGCTCATTAACGTAATAAAAACATAACGCTTCATTATGTAAGGTCCTTATACACCTCTGAAGGCATAGTTATAGATATTATATTGCATTTCTGTCAATAGATCCTCCAAAAAGTCTTTAAGTCATTAACAAATTCATTTAGCCCATTGCTGAACACACAGTATCGATGCTTTATAAAATGTAAGTGTACATTTCATAATACTTTAAATATCATTGTGCGGTGTTTGTTATAAATTAAAGTTATTAAGTCAGGAATTATTCTTTAAAAACACAATGTAAAAAATAATGGTAATCTGTCGATGTTTTACCAGAAATAAAACTTTCAGAGGAGGAAACATCACCACTATACCATGGCAGGAGCTCTGTCTATTCATGGTCTGAGGGTTATGGAGAAGACAACGAAATTAACCACAACCGTTCAGATGAGACATGAATTCTGACAGTGGGGTTTTCATTCAAGTGTGTATGGTTATTTCACTAGAATACACTGACCCTGCAACGTGGCAAGTAATTTGAACCCTCAATACAATTAAACAATGCACACAATAATTTATGCAAATTAAATTGTGATCTCATAGCTCATAACCTCTCCACCTCTTTCCTCATTCATATGACCATTATCTGATACCTCATCAGTCCCTTCTTTACTGCTTGCCAGTAATGTTTAGAGAGATTTTCATACATCACTTCCCAGAAAAATGTGTCACAAGGTACATTATTTTGCGGTGTTATTAAATAACAAGCTAAGTCTTTACTTAGAAGATTTTTACCCTCATTCGTTGATGTGTGATTTTAAGAAGACAACTTCTGTGATTTTAAAGTTCTGCTCTTTTCCTTTTAGCCACTTCTCCTGTGATTTTAAAGTTCTGCTCATGTCCTTTTAGGAAAAGGTTGTCCTAAGGAAAGTTCAACAACCTTTTGCTGTGCATCACAGCTGTTTCCCAATATTTATTTAAAAAAAGTTTCCTTGCTTTCTTATTTGAACATTTTCAAGTAAGCTACTGTATTTTACTTTTATGTATGAATACATTGAGATTCATAGAACAGATCTTGCAGAAATGCTTATTTGTATACAGTATGAGAGGCCAGATGTATTTGTACCCTGGAAAAGCACTGGAATCATAGTCTGGACTTACTAAGGGGACCAAACCTCCCAGTTTCTGAGGTCTGACCCTTTCTGTCTACCATACACAGGGGGAAATATATTATGATAATGCTGTTCTTTCTGACTAAATTAAATTGAAAAAGGACATCTCATTTTAACAATTTTAACACGAAACGTGAAACCGATTTAGTCATAGAACCGTAAATCAGAAGGAAGCTTGTGATTCTGTTAGGGTTTTTGAGGGAACTGTACACATTTTGTCCTATTTACATATAAAATTCATAGAGAACAACCTAAGGCACGATTTTTAAAGACCAATGACTAATGTAAATTAAGGCAGGTTTATATGTGAAATGGAACAGGAATAAGTTAATGCCTCGGTTGTTAGCATATATATGCTGCTAACACGTTGAACCCTATGGCATCTCTGTCCCGGTCAACAAGAGCTTAAGAATATAAAGAGCCTGGTTTAATGTGCTACTGTAGGCCTTACAACTCTGGGATCATTGAGAAATATTTTTGCTTACAATTCAAATTTGTAATAACATCATGTACAATAATGTAATGACTTTTGTCGGTATTTATCAACAAAAAAGTATAATAAAGTTTTACATTGATCATTCTTTATAAACATATTGTAGAAGTCCTAAGAATGTTATGGTTCACAGATTCAGCTTTGAGGTAAGAAAACAGCGCCATCTCGTGCCGCAATGATGGGAGAGGTCAAAGTGAAGTTGATGCTTTCGTCAGAATGGTTTAGGCGAGACATAAATAAACATTTATGGGTCACTTGAAGTCAGACAATCTAGCCTACCTGTGACGTGAACTTAACAGTCATCGAGTGGTGCAAATTTAAGGCAACACCAGACGTCCGCTTATTCGACATGCTAGATTTCTAAGGCGAATACAAAAAAATAAAACCAAGAGATGAGTATATAAGTGGATTTAGTAAATTACTGTCTTCATTTTAATTCAGGCGGACACGACGATACGGCGTTCCTCCTCTAAAGTGATGGCGGCGCAATGCACCACAGTCGTTCTGTGTTCAACCAAAGAAGAAGACGACGCAAAAGCGCGGGAACGACAGCGCCTCTCGGCAACAAGAAGCATAGTGACGGAACTCAGCAGGACTTACCAAGAAGATCCGTTTAATTCATTTCTAAGCAGCGTAATGGAACAACTGTTAAAAACACGAAAGAAGCAAAGATGCCGATCAACGAGGATTCATTATGTTGATTATTGTTCCATTTTACCTTATAAAAACACGAAAATAAGTTGACCTCGTGCAGTTCCTTTTTGCTACAGTTTGTTGAATGGACCCAGGAGGGGAATATGTATAAAAGGTAAGCACTTCACCTGCTCAGCTGACCGTTATTGCTTTGAGGCGAAAATACGTTAAATATGATCAGGTTTAGTGAAATTAGTTCTCAATGGCGGAATTGTTGGTCATTATATAAGTTACAAACGTTACTATTTTGCATTATGGGGTCATTCAAACAACGCACAACCCTTGTGTTTTTAACGGGACTTGGCAAAGTTAAGAGTTTAGTGTGGCTCGGCTTGCTCTCCTGCTTGAGAGTACCACTTGCATCAGGTCCGCACTCCGCACCGCCCTTTTTTGTAACGTAGCTGAGTTTAATGGCGCGCCGCCGAAGCTTCAAAACACACGGGAGAATCGCTTCTGTATGAGCTTAACTTTATATGAACATACGTACGCACCAAAGTGTAACTTATTACGCAGACCGAAACAGCTAACGAAAAGCATAAGAAAGACATGGAAACTAATCAGAGAGGTGAGTTGTTAAACTAGCATTGCTGTCACTCCTGTTTACTAACACGGCTGCGCACGATAACATTTTCTCATCCATTGCTGCGATGTAACTTTTATCAAGTCACCTGCCGTTATAACCAGTAACGCTAGCTGACATTTATTGGGCCGGTTTCACCCGACTAAATATCAAACGACATTGAAATACCTTAAATATGTATTCTGAGGATGTTAGCGACCAAACTTGGTGAGGTACCTGTAATGGCGACCGACGGTACAGCGATGCCCTTAAGAAAACTAAACCGTGGTGATCAACGGGAAAAGTTATTGAGCTAGGTTGATGCATTTTTCGACATGTTGGGTATTCAGAAGTAACCATGAACTGTGTTTTATGATCATTCTGACCGCAGACAACACACTTGCGCGTGTGTGGAGGTTTCTGCTCAGGACTTGGAGACTCTGTCGCCGTGGGTCTGATAACTCCGGTGAGATTTGAGATGTCATTAGACAACATTTTATACGTCATTAACAAACATGATCGGTCCTGTTCCCAAACAGATTAGTTCGTGACACGAGCATGGGAATTTAAATAAGATGTATGAAAAGTTCGTGACACTTTTTTAAACATTTGTAAAAATACTTTTACAGATTGTGGGTTTGATAATGCTACCAAATAAACTTGACATTATAGTGTCGTTCAAATGGAAAAGTATTGTTGCCATTCTTGCATGTCATTCTTTGTAAACACTATGAAAAAACTGAACTAAATTAATTTAAATTTGCAATGATTCACCAGGAATAAAGCTTTCTGTGGAGGAAACATCACAGAGCTCTGTCCGTCCATGGTTTGAACATTTCGGATATGACAATGGAGTTTAGTTCATGGTAAGAGAACCAATGACAGTTGGAACACTTATGCAAATTGGGAAAAATATACAGCTTTAACTGGACATTCTCTTAAATACAGTGTGGTTATTTTATCTGCAGTATAAACAATGGGAATAAGGCACACAAGGACACGGAACATATTATGAAAAATGATGTTGTTGTTCTCTTTACCTCCTTTCTCAAAAACAGATGACCATGAAGATGAATTTGTCTACCCCAGCCATCATATACCTGTTCCACAGCCAAACTTGAACATACTTTAACCAGTTTTTTTACATTCATTTTTTGCCTTTATTTTATACAGTGCAGTCGTAGAGAGGACAGGAAGCGAAGTGGGAAAGAGAAGGGGCTGGGGCACACTAAACTCTTCTGGCACTGTGGGAGTGATGTCTTGCCACTTGGACCATGTCTCCCTCATTTTCCTGCCATGATGAAGCAACTTCCCTATTTTTCTCCCTGTGGATGTGCAGAACTTTTATACTGTGTGTGTAAAACAGACCTGAGGAGGGTTACGCCAATGAAACGCTGCATTCTACTGTACGCGTTCCTGCTGACTGCGATTTCCAAGGTTTCCAGCCACATGATCTGAGCCAGTCTTGAGCACTCGCATACGCTAGGATATTTTCAAACTGTTTGATTTTATCGCCACATGATTTTGTAGTGAGTGCCACACAATGACAATGTGGAACTAGTACAGCAAGTCTCAGTACAGAACTGTATAAACAGAGAAAGGGCAGTCAAGTTCTCGCATGAATTTATGTGAAAACTATTCTACGTTGTTGCCACGACTACATCAAAGGTCTTATTATTTGTGCACATCTTAGCAGTGTGTTGTGTACAGGGCTTGACATTAACACCCGCCAAATGCAGGTAGATTTCAGCCACTCCCACTAGCCATTTTGGCAGGTTGGATATAATTTTTTTATAATTGTAGTTTAAAAAAACTACGGAAGTCGCATACGTCGGCCGCATACGTCATCAAGGTTTTTATTTCAGGTTTTATTTCAGCAAATACTGTTACGTTTAACAGTAAGAATGAAACTACAACGATTACATCTTAAAGGTCCAGTGTGTAATTTTTTGGAGGATCTATTGATAGAAATGCAGTAGTTATGTATATTATATGTCTTCAGAGGTGTATAAAGAGCGTACACAATGAAGCGGTATGTTTTTATTACCTTAGAATGAGCTATTTCTATCTATGTACATCGCGGGTCCCCTTGCATATAATTCGCCATGTTCTGTCAGCCGTTGTAGTGTTTCAAACGGAAGGGGTGGAGTGAGCGGTTGGTTGCAATTCGCAACCTTGCCGCTAGATTTTACTGACTGGACCTTTGAGAAATAAGTGTTAATTTTATGGGTTTTTTTTTTTACCTGAAATGAGACAACCTCGATGACGATATGCGGTCGATAAATGCGACCTTCGAAGGACGCAGCACATGTTATTGGGAAGAAAAGTTGACCCTTCACAGACTACGTGTTGATGTACGACTAAGTATTGTGGGTTTTAAATATAGCTAAATCAAGCAAAATGGCTCTAAATCAAGTAATTTTAGCATGCCAAAGTCAACTTTAATCATAAAATGTATATTCCAAACCAAAAAATTGTGGCCAATGAAAATGCTGAGTTGCTAGTAACTTTGGAAAACCACTAGCCACTGTGGCTAGTGAGCAAAAAGGTTAACGTCAAGCCCTGATTGTGAAGTATGCACACTGCTACCTAGAGGTGGCAGATGACAAAAAACCTGTCTGCCTTATTAAGTTATTGTTTCTGTGAGTTTTTTTTGTTGTTGATAGTAGCGACTGCTCATTTAACCAAAGGTCTTGTTGTTTGGGCACATCGTAGCAATGTGTTGTGTAGTTTGCGTCCTTGCTACGAAAATAATACGTTAGATGACAAAACCCTGATTGCGTTAAGTTACTGTAAATATTAGCTTGACCTACATAATGACATTTTTTTTATCTTGTTAATATTTTTTATGCACTGTTGCAGTTTACACATAAATGCTTTCTGTCTTCCAGAATATACATTTCTGCCAAAAATTACATACAGCTGTCAGAACGCCTAATAGCAGCAGGGTAAAAAAAGAGTTAGAGATGGAGTAAGTCACCCTGATTAATATTTAACGGTGTTGTTCCTCAGGATTGTTGACCCTTAGGGCATTACTTAACACTTGAAATTATGCTCCTGTAGCTGTAACTGGAAAGCATGGTGCTTGCAACACCAATGTTGTGGGTTTAATGCCCAGGAAACACATACTGTGTAACATGAATGTATTCTAAGTTATCATGTTATGGAAGAACAAGCGGTAGTTAAATCTGTCTGCTAATATACTTGCCCAGTTAGATTTTAGGGGAAACCTAATGACAAAAAAACCCCTAAGACAGACATTGCTGTGGAGATGTCGCAATATGTCTCTTATCTAAGCATTTATCCATGTCCAATTTCATATTTTTCTGTCATAGGGTTAGTGTCACATTGCAACATGACGATCACTTTAAGTGCCATTACAAGTTTTGTCATGTTAATCGCTGGCTTACATTGGTTTACAGTGTACAAATAGTTGGAGGTACATTTTTTTTAATTCAAGTCTAATTAGGAATGTATTATAATAGCTTTTTAGGGCTATGTATGAAAGTTGAATTGGCTGAATGTTATTGCTGTACTATGGTTGCACTTAAGTTTAATATAAATGTGCCCTTTGATATGATTAATGGACTGTTTAAAATGTTGTTTGATGTATATTATCAGAATAATTTATTAAATATTAGATTTTATCTACTTACGTTTTGTTCGGGTACTGTGGCCATAACTTACAAAGCAAAATAGTTAACTGAAACACCCACATGCAACTATTGGGTATGCCATTTTTGTATTCTCTTTGACAGTGTGTTTTGTGAGCTATTTCTCAGCTACAACAACCTTTCTTATGTCATCTAAGCCCGTAGGACGGTTAATGATGTCATTTTTCAAACTAGAATTAAATTAAAAGACTAGATTGAAATACATTAATTGTAAGAAGTACAGTATCTTCTCAAAACAAGTTATGCAGTATGTGTTTTTTTTTATTTGTTGCCATTGTAATGCAGTTCCTTTTATGTCTTATGTTTTCTGCAATAAAGCACAAGATACAAATCTGTTCAGTTGCATTAATGGAATATTATACTGGAGGACATGCAGCACATGCAAATAAGCGCGTCTTGTGTCAAGGTGTGAATGACAGGAATGGTGTACAAGATGTAGTTGATGTTTTTGAAAGTAGTATTTGCATATACTTGGATGACTAATTGGATTTTTTAGTCTCTTTTATATATTATCATGAGTAGCATTACATGTCAGTAACTCATTGGTTATTTAAATTTGTAATATACAATTAATGCAAATGTTGTACATATGAAAACCCATCAACACTCAAACATGTCCAAATTACTTTCTTAATACGAATGAATATACTGTAACATAACCCCTAAACTTTAAACAAGAATTAAACGTTCAAGTAGTGCAGGTCTGCAGAATTAAACAGCATTTATTTTAAGAAAATAAAACAACTTACATTTTACACGTTCCTTACTGTAAAATCCACCTCTTTTAAAGTAGCCTAATAAAATGTTAGCCTATATACATACAGTGTATATACACATCAACGATTTAAGCTTACCAATATTAAATAAAGAAAAAAGCATTTATCATGCTTTACCATAGAACCATTCTCCAAAAGATTAACAAAATAGTATAACCATTGCATGGTTAATTAACTAAAAACATACATTATAAACCTAAAAGGGACATATAACTAAACATTTGTGTGCAAAACGCAATGTTGAAAACGGGTTATTGCTGCAGCAGAGGTGTAAACAGTGCATTAATGTTGTTTACATTGACCCGGGACAAATTTACTTAAAGCTACTACAGAACTACAGTTGTGAGCAGTCTGGGTTATGGAGTGACTCGTTTACTGAAGGAAGGCTTTCCGCTGCTTTCGCTCTTGCTGCTAAGAATTTATCAAACTCTAGGAGAGGGAGAGAGAGACACTGGAATTAATCTCTTACAAATTTGTAAAGGTTTGCTAAAGTCATTTATTTTTGCTCAGGAGATGGCTTGTTAAATGAACTGCATTATAAACCTGCCACTAATCCACTCATCTTTATACATTAAGCTAATACATCTTTTACATCCCGATCCAAGATGTGACTTTTCTGTGTGTTGATTGAGAAAATATCAAAAAAATAGCTGCAGAACGGATTTAAATATGTTGACATGTGTATTAGCTAAAATACACAAGATTTAAAAATCTGTTTTTAAAAGAGTTTAAGGTTTGCTTTTCGTTTCAAAAGTACGGATTAAGCCATTCTTCTACCTCAAAATATTTTAAGAAAGAAGATACCTTCGAAGGGGGTGTGGTTTAGTTTGATGTAATGTGGTTCCGATATCTTATAAGTAGTTCAGATTTTGAGATTCGATTAGAGGTATGGGATTATACGATACCTGCGTTGGATAGATTGATTGTATCGATCAATAACTCGAATTGAATCAATTGATGTCGATCGTGAGTCTCTTCAGCTTGGATCGGCTTATTAATTATCGTTATGTTATGCGGACACCGATGTGGTGAGCACTTATTTTTGTCTTGACATGCTCGATAGTCGTATTCTATCTAGGTGCAGCGTTTCGAACGACATAGGTTGTTACACTGCTGTGATTAAGATCACCGCACCCTTCTGCTCACTGCACGATCGTCGACATACGTGCAATAAAGCCTTAGATGTATCAAGTGCGTGTTCGATTCGTCACAGNGCGCACCACACCAACACACGCACAACCACAAGCAACACACACGCCACCACACACACACACACACACACACACACACACACACACGACACACACACACACACACACACACACACACACACACACACACACACACACACACACACACACACACACACACACACACACACACACACACACACACACACACACACACACCACACACACACGCACGCGCACACACGCGCACACACACCACACACACGCACACGCACGCACACACACACACGCACACACACGCACACACACACACACACACACACACACACACACACACACACACACACACACACACACACACGCACACACACACACACACACCACACACACACGCACACACACACACACTAACACCACACACACACATATACTGTACATACATAAACACATATATACGTACACACACACACACACGCACGCACGCACGCACGCACACACACATATACTGTACATACATAAACACATGTATGCGTACATATACACATATATTCATACACATACACATACACACATATGTATACATACACATATATACGTACATATACACATACAGATACGGTCTATATATGTGTTCACGCGTGTTTATTTCAGACACTTTCAGGCTTCACATCATCTCGGTATCTTCCTGTTTGACTTCCTGTGAGAGAGAGAAACCGAGCGTGTGTGTGTGATCAGAAGAGGAAGTGGCTGAAGTTTCTGTGTGTGTTTAGTGTTTAGTGAGAACAGAAGATATAATGGAGACAGATGGAGACTTGGATGATGAATGGTATGGCATTTGAGATGTTTGTTAAGTCATGTTTCTCTCCTCCTCTTTCTTAGCTTTCATTCTTTCAAACTTGTATGCATTAGTGTTGGTGGTTATCAGTTTCCATCATGTAATCTCAGATGTGGTTTTATCATGGTACTGCCACTGTGTGTTGAGTATTGCTTTAGTAAAGTTTACAGTAACTGGAAATTGTCTTCCGGTTTGGAAGTAAGTCAGGCTTCAACATTTACAAACAAATACTGGATGTTTCCTTCTTCATATATTTTTATACTTACTATTAGAAAATATCCTTTGGATGTTTTTTTAAAAGCAGAAGTCCAGGTGATTCTCACGAAACCACTGAAACATGGCAGTAAATATTTGAATTATAAAACATACAATTCGGTAACACAAAAAATGATCATAATAAAGATAATTGTGTTCTCTACCTTAGACAAAACATAATTTTGACATAAACATGAATTATTTATGGATATTATTGCTTTTTCTGCTGATATTCTCATAACTGTATCAGGTCCTGATTTGGATTGGATGTTCTACTAGATGTTCTCAAATGACAGAAAAATGATTGACAGAATATTAATGTAGAATAAAAAATGAAGAAATAGTGGAAGAAAGACGTGTCCAGGACTGATGTTCTCATCCTCCGTAAGGTTTTTTAAAGACTGTTTAAACACACACAAAGATATTTACATTAAGTTTGATTTCATGTGACGAAACACATCTACCAGTACCTTTTAAACTTACTTACTAAAATTACTTCATCTTTTTCTACTTGAACACTTTAAATTATCTTGTCATGCTGTGTACACGACTTTTTCCCTTCTCATGACCGATACATGTAGTTTTCCACATTTAAAGACATTTAATGTGTAATATTCTATTAAAATATAATCCATTAATGTCTTATTATGCATGATCAATAAAAACTTGTTTAGGCATCATGATTCCGCTTGTTTTGACCAAAACATGCTATGAGAATGACCGTTTTAAATGGTTACGGTAATGAGAATTTTTAAGGCCTTTTTTGCACATTTTTTAAAAATTGTGTTAACCTGTCAGTTAAAGTGTTGAAATCAATGCCTTTAAACATGTCATACCTTGTTGTAATTAAATATAACTCTTGGTTGTGTTGTTTTTAGGTGAGGCAGTTTCTCT
>NC_079906.1:22827227-22902660 GCF_024868665.1 Triplophysa rosa
CTTCTTTTGTGTTCTGAAGAAGAAGGACATACAGGTTTGGAAGGAATGATGAACACATCGTAATATTTGAGTTTTCATGTTTGTTGTTGTGTCAGGACGGGAGTCTACAGTGTCCCACCTGTAAGGCCATTTACGGAGAGAAGACGGGCACACAGCCGCCTGGGAAGATGGAATATCATGTGATTCCTCACTCTCTACCCGGTCACTCTGAGACTAAGACTATCAGCATCGTGTATGACATCCCTGCAGGGATACAGGTACATGTGTCATGATATCAGATTTACACTACAGGAATATTACTGCAATATCTTTTGAATGAAAAAGTCAAATTCATCTTTTATTTGGTTGATTTGGCTCTTTTAGTCAGTGAATTACACTTAAACAAAAAATGTGTCATCATTGTGAATCTTACTGCAAAAGGTCATTTTATTGTTTTCTTTTAGCTATTATGTTAACATATCAACGGATACTGACGATGAATAATTAACGGCATCATATGATTATTGATATCACACTTATTGTCTATACTGGTTGAGACACTTCTGGTCCAGAGAAACGCACAGATGTATTTTATTTTTAATAGGTCGACCCGCACACGTGTGCTCTCATTAGACAGTTTGTGAAACAGGAAGTGGTTGTGTGGTGATTTCCTGCTCATTCTGGGTCATACGCTTGCGTTGCACACTACAGCCTCAGTATGCATCGTGCCCACTCATTTTCTAAACATCCTCACAGTGTTTTTGAGTGTTATCGCTATCATCAGCATCAACAGGGCAGGACGGGAAGATTTAAAGCGGGCAGATACATATCATGGGTTTCAGAAACACTTGTTTTGTTTTTCATGATCACACAGTTAAAGTGGACGTGCTGAGTCAAGTAATAATGATATCCAAACTCTCCGTCGTCTTCCATTGTTTGCACAAACAGATCCCACCCTAAACTTCTGTCATTGGTTGAGCCAAACAAACAGGTTACACAAATACTCAATTCAAGAATTCTCTTCATTTTACACTTGGAATGTAATGAACATAATAGAATGTAAAATAACAATAATAATTCGTCTTTTTTATTTATATTGCGTTTTTCACAATGTTTCATTGTTTCAAAGCAGTTAATAATATGTGACAAATGTGATAAAAACTGAATGTTGGCCCAAGGTAATGCATTGTCTATATACAGGACATAAAAATTAAAGGTATTAAATTATTTAAAATATATATAAATTAGGGCTGTTAACGTAAACGCGTTAACGCATGCGATTCATTTTTTCAGATTAAAGCTGCGTTCAGATTAGAAGCGACTTTGTCGCTGCAAGTCGCCAGTGGGCGTTCCAAATAGTGGTTGCCTGAGTGACGACATCCACTGATCACGTTAGCTCTACCATCTTCCTATTGGCTGTCCACTGATCACGTTAGCTCTACCATCTTCCTATTGGCTGTCCACTGATCACGTTAGCTCTACCATCTTCCTATTGGCTGTCCACTGATCACGTTAGCTCTACCATCTTCCTATTGGCTGTTGCTTCTGAAAGTCGCTCTTCATTTGCATGAAGTTGAAGATTTCTCAACTTTGTCGCGTCGCTAGACACGCCCATCCGATCGCTTAACACGTTAAAAATATTTAACGCCATTAACGCAACATCCGTTTTTTTCTGTCAACATTGTCTAGCGGTACATTATATAATCACGCTCTTATTCATATAAAGGCCTTTAAACTATTTAGGCACTATTTGAAATGGTTGTAATGACAGCTTTTGGCTGCGGAACACGACTCAAAGCAACGCGACACACGGGCTAAAGGCTGCGTCAGAATCTGTCAGACAGCACAGCACCAGTATTAACTTCTCTCTCGTGCTTGAAAATACACACGATTATGCCAGAAAGCACATTTTGTCTAGTATTTTTGCAAGCAGTCTTCAGCGAGTTAAATAAAGTCTCTAATGAATGCAAAGAAAAGTGAAAATAGGAAGCGCATTAGACCTGCGTAGAGCAGGAGCTCTTAAATGCGGCTGTAACTCCTGTCACTAATGTTCACCAAAGAACAAAAGAAAAGAAGAAATCTATGTGATTTCGTAGCTTTAATGAGGATTATTTCATGTATTTAGCAGTAAAGACTGTAAAGTCTTATTGTAATGGGTTTGATTAGTAGAAAAAATAATATATTTAATAAAGACATCAGTTGCAAAGCCAACAATATTAGAATGTTGGCCTTCATTCATAAAGTGATGCTATTTTATTGCTAAGTATTTTAAGATGCTAAGTTGTTTATTTACTTTAAAGTTTTACTTAATTAATATTACATGTAGGAATTTATAGTCTGTTTAATATTTGAACTGTGTTTCTCTCTCCCTTATCTTAAATGTTTTGCTTATAGTCAATATGTTTTATGTACAGCTACTTTGTAACAATGAAAATTGTAAAAAGCGCTATATAAATAAAGTCGACTTGACTTGACTTGACGCTGTTAAAGAAACGCGTTGTTTCTACATTAATTTGGAGATAAAATGTGAAATTATTAGAAATGTAAAATTATATTAAAAAACATAAATGCTGTGTTTGATTAGTTAGTTAATTTTTTTATAATCGATAGACAGCACTAAAATAAACCCGTCAAACAAAATAAATAGTGAATGTTTAATTTCACTACAGTATATGTGTGCGATTAATCGCAGTTAACGCAGGAAAAGGGTACGATTAAAAAATGTAATCTATTGACAGCCCTAGCACAAATATATACAGGGCCTATATACAACAAACATTTTTACATACAGGGACAAAAAGAAATGTTTCTTAGCATCACAGTCTGGTGTCACATAATGCATCTCTTATTTAAAGGTTTTTTCATTATAAATCTGCTGTAAAAATGTGACTTCATGAAGATGAAAGAGAGCGAGATCGGGAGTAATGCTTGATGAATCTTTATTCTCTCAGATGTTTTTACGCTCTTTTGATCTTCGTGTACAATGCTGTGATATCATCAGCGGGGAGATGTTGATGTTTATTGTGTGTCTTTGATGCCGTTCGCCTGCGGTGCTGAATAACAGGACAGTAATAAATCCCAGCGGCCCCTGAGCCGTCGAGTCTGTGGTGGAGTGTTGTGTAAAATCTGACTGTGTGTGTGTGTGTGTGTGTGTGCGTGCGTGCGTTTTACACAGACCAATGAACATCCAAATCCTGGGAAGAAATACAGCGCACGAGGATTTCCACGACATTGCTACCTGCCGGACAATGAGCACGGCAGACGGGTGAGATTCTGTTCTTACATCACGCGACGACCAACAATTGGAAGTGTTTGGTTCTAAAATGAGATAACTCTGTTTTTAAATGTATAAAATCAATAAATATCAATCAAACTGCAGGTGGTTTGTTTTAATTTAAGCCATAATAACTCAAAAAATACAGCTAACTAACACCATAAAACACAATAAAAACGGAGTTAACTCATTTTGGAACCAACTCTTCAAATATTTCAAATGATCTCAATTTTCTACCAGAGAAGTCGACAGAAAAAACGTTCATTAAAATTGCGTTTTTTTAATCATTACACGCCACGAACCTAATTTTTCTGTTTCTTCTCTCAGGTGTTGAAGTTGCTCATCACGGCGTGGGATCGTCGCTTGATCTTCACCATCGGGACGTCCAGCACCACGGGAGAGACGGACACTGTGGTGTGGAACGAGATTCACCACAAAACCGAGTTCGGCTCGAACCTCACGGGTCACGGATACCCCGACCCCAACTACCTGGACAACGTGACGAGAGAACTGGCGGCGCAGGGCGTGGGCGAAGACAACCTGAAGGACTGAGAGCTGCTCTGTGTCAACGAAGGTCACGTGACTGCTACACGACTCACTCAGAGGAGGAGTTTCATGACCTCTGACCTGAGAGGAGGATCGTCCTCACTGCTCTGCCGTCAGATGATGTGGATGAATGACTCTTGTCTCTTTCCGACTCGCTATCAGCTTTTTGTCTCTCGCTCTGTGAAAGTTACCCAGAATGCCGCTGGGCTGAGTGCGCGGCGTGTGGTGGGCGTGGCTAATGTTACAGTATGTGCTTATACATAATGCAATTGAATGAGGTTCGCACGAAATTGTTGAAATGCAACGTTTGTTTGAAAAGATAGTTACACGAAGTTGACAGGAAGTAGTTTATAATGCATTTAAAAGCTGAGTGCTTCTGTTTGTCTTATAAACGTCTCAACATCACCAAATACCGGCTGGGTTATCTGTCAGATATTTTGGTTTATAACTATCGATATGTGTTCTTTGCATAGGGTGACAGAGATCTTCAGTTTCATTGGTGATTTAAAATGAATATCTGATCGATCGAGTGATGTTTGTGACACAAGCTAGGCCAAATTTGTTCTCGATCGCTCTCTAAAACCAGCTTGTAGGGAATTCTTGTGGATGAGATCAGTAAGCAGATTCTTTCGGGGATGTTTTTGCAACCGCTGCATAAAATCTCTGCACTTCAAAACATTCACATCTTTTGAACTTCACACCAATCAGCGCACTGCGGACGGATGAGACGCGAGCGCTCTTCTGTTTTCTCCAGCACATCTGAAGTATTTATGACGACGATGAAGTTGATCTTCTTGAAATATGCAACCATTCGTTTCTCTTGTTTGGTCTGTGTTGGTCTTTTCACGCTTCCTCGGCTGTGTTCAGAACTGAGATCTCGCATGCATACCGAATACTACACACTATATACTGTATACTGTACTGCAACGATCAATCCCAGAGGAGAACGTTATTGCTCGCAGGTTTTCTCGCTATGCACACTGCAAAACATGACATTCTTACCAAGCATTTTTGTCTTGTTTTTCGTAAAAATTTCTTCTTAAATCAATATACAATTAGGCTACTTGACAAGAAAAGTGACCTAAGAGGCAGTTTATACGACGCCGTTTTCGAAAACTTTTAATGCGTTTTAGCCGTTCGTTTAGACGGAAACAGCGTTTTGGGGCGAGTGACAACGCAAAATTTTGAAAACGGGTCTCAAAGTGCAACTTTTTGAAAACGCGCCATTTTCATTTCCATGTAAACTGCAAGACGGAACTTTCTGAAAACGATGATGTCACGCGCATGCGTATAGTCATCTACTGTATATATATATATATATATATCTGGATTTGAGTAAATTTGATGAGAAATGTTTGAGTTGATATTGAGATCTTCAATAATATTGACTTTTGATTGCAGACGAGACCAATCTGAGCTCAAAATCTAATGACATTGTGAGATTTGTGAGACTCTTTTTCTCAGTAGACATGTCTGAGACACAGACGAGACAAGTTTGCATGAAATCTTCCATTTCATCTCATTGGCGAAATTGAATTAATTTGCATTTTAATTCAGTTTATTTTTGTACAACCTTTTTTTTCAATCGAATGAGTCAAGATGGTGTTTATGATCTCGGCTGATGTAACTTTATTCATCACTTTGAAAATAGAATAACAGACTGCATTGCATTGTTTGATGTCTGGTTGTATGCTGCACGTGTCTTGTTGAATACACAGATATAACCGAGGTGTAGTATGCAGTATATAGTGCAGAAGGCGCAGTGTGCTGTTCTGAACGCAGGATCAGATAAATCACAAAGTCTTTTCAGAGACGTGTCGCGCTGCACTTTTAACAGAGAAACACACGCTCATTATGCCGCCCGTGGAGACGAGAGCGGATCGCAGGTTATCCATCACGACCCGGGAGGCGTGTGTTATTGCCCTCCTTCAGTTCTCGCTTCCGTCCGTGTGCTGATGTCGCTCGTCTCTTAGGGTGTGTGACGTCACAGGCTCGCGTCCCGCTGGGTTTGTGAAGGGCAGGTCATCGTTGACTGACGGCTGAAATGTAATTCTTCTTCTCCGTCTGCGTTTCAACTGAAAGCCAAAGGCTCAGTTTCTCTGGGATGTGTTTTGCTTCTCTGTCTGTAAAAAGATCGTTTCACTTGACTCACGTCTGAATGTTTTTCTTGATCCCTACAAAGCTCATAAAACACGCGAAGTTTAGAGCGACGGATGTTTGTGAGTCACGTGAAAGGGTTTTGTCACGGATGCTGTGGAAAGCATCAGATCTTCTGTCTTCCTCGGTCCCAACCGCCGCTGCTGTCTGATGATTTTCTCCTCGCGTGCTTTTCTGCCGCGTGCATCTTCAGTTGTCAGTGTCTTGCAATGCTTTAAAAGAAACGTATAAAGACAAATATAAACGAAATAACATATTTAAAAGTGTTCTATATATTCAAAGTGTATGTTTAAATTATTTTTATACTTGCGTATGGCACACGTGTTCATTCACATGTATCTACGCGCACACACAAACACACACACATCTGACAAAGTTTGTCAGTAACGTCAGGGACTGTTAAAATGTGTTTGGAGCGTCTAACACAAGTAAGCAATGATGGCGGTCGCTACACTGATGTCGTGTTCATGTCGAGGGGGGGACGGGCGTGACTTAAACCCTCCCACACAAGCGGGTCGTGTCCCGTTCTATATCTGCAGGGAATATTTCAATCATAAAACATTAATATGAACCATCTGACGTTAAAAACAAGAAGAATGCTCCTGTAAATCTACATTTCACTGTAACTTTGAGACACGGCCGCCTTGTGAATCTCACAGAATGTGTTTTTATGACGCTCTGACCCTTCACACGGGCAGCTGACATGAACATGACGTTTGGTTTAGATTTGATATGAATGTTTTATTATATTATATATGATTGTGTTTGTTTTTCATCTTCAGTAGTCCTGCAGTGTGACATTAATGCTTCAATATTCTCTGTAGTTTTCTCGAGGAATATGAGCTCATAGAAACGTGCATGCTAATATTACACGTGTGGTGTGAAATGTGTTTAGTTAGAGTCACACTGCAGGACGCGACTCTCGCGTGTCAACTACACACACTCCAGAAACAGTTCAGAAGGTTCTAAAGACGTGACGGGTTTGAGTTCAGTCTTACACAAAAATAAAGGTGCGTAAAAGGTTCTTCACAGCGATGCAATAGACGCATTTTTCAGCCAAAGGCTCTTTAAAGAACCCTCTCGTTCTTACTTTTCTATAATCTGAAGAACCTTTTTTCGCCACAAAGAACCCGAAAGGTTCTTCAGATGTTAAAGGTTCTTTATGGAACCAAAAGGTTCTTCAATGGCATCGAGGAACCTTTTGAAGCACCTCTTTGTTTAGCACACCTTTGTCTTTGTTTCCGGAGGAATATGAAAATCTCTGTATTATAAACCGGGATTGTTGTTTAGTTCATGAACTGCTGTTGAATGTCCAGAAAGGATGGAACTGAAGTAGAACGGAGATGAAATATGTGTGAGATTTGGTGTGATTATGGGATTGCTTTTAGTAGACCAGCAGACGCTGGCGTGATGGCCGATGTCTTGAAAGGTGATGAATTAGATTTCCTTCATTTGGCCGAATGACATCATTTATCATCTGTCCGCACGGATCCACCAAAAATAACTGGCACACCCCATTTTGACATGTTTGTGCTCATTATTCCGTCTTTCAGCTGCATGTTGTCTTTGAGCTCTTAAATCATTTGTGAGAGATACGAACAGGCGGAAGGTTCGTGTGTGTTTATCGTGGCTCGGCTGAAGATGAACAGATCTGGTGACATCAGACCATATGGTGATCAAAGACCTGCTGGCTTTACTGAGCCGAGCCAAGAGAAGAAAACAATCCTCACATTCACGGGTGTGTTATAAAATGCATTTGTGACGGAACTGAAATAGCATTTTTTGGAGCATGAGAACGTGTTTCCCGAGAGACCGTGATGAGATACTGCTGAATCGTTTTATATCTGACACACATTTAAAGTGTGTCACAGCCTGAAAGAGCAGATCTCTCCTCTTTATCTTTCATATAAACGATATTATTATGATTACGTTTCAGGTCATGTGAAGTGTTTGGTTGTAGGGATGCTGATCTGTCCGACGGTTGATGTCAAATAAAATTCATTTCTTTCTTTCGTTCATTCATGTCACAGAACTCTGACAGGCAATAGACTTAACATTGACACTGGATTATCAAATATCAGACGAATTGTTGTTTGATGAAACAAAACCAAGGGCTTTTAAGAGACATGTCTTAATGAAACTTGTTATGATCTTGTTGCATGTCTGTGTTTCCAGTGAAATAAATCCACTGAGAGGAGAATTATCAGAGCCGTCGGTCTATCTGTGTCTCTTTTAATCTTCTGATCTCTTCTGTCTGTGTATGTAAAATACTCACTAATGACACCGTCTATGAAGTAATCCCATTACTCATTACTAATTCATGAAAGCCGGACAATACAAATTCAACTATCCTTTTTACTTCACATCAGTCAAGATTAATGCACATTCAACATTACCTGAAATAAGCTGTAAACATTAGTTTTCAATACATGTTATGGTAACACTTTACATTAGAGTTCCCTTCATAAAGCATTTATAAATGTGTTCATTTATGATTAATAAGTCATTTACAAATGCGTTATAAAGCGGTTATAACCGCATAAATAAAAGGGGGATTCTAACAAAATACCTGCCAAATAGTGATCCATGTTTAACTCGCATGTTATAAATACTTAATAAATGTATTTATTCATTATTTATTTGACTCGAAAGCAGATTCATTAATGTCTTGATGTTGTTTGCAAAACAGGCTGTCAGACGGGAGGCTGTAGGGTGTTATGTTGGTTTTCTTTCATATCTTTTCACTTTTCAAACCATGTTGCTGACCTGATCCGATTCCGGTGCCCTCCAGAATGCCTTCAGATCATGATGCTTATCCAAAGCAGTTTTTTCTTGCTTACCAAGATAAACTCATCAAACTTTTGATCGCTTTTTAACACTAAACGCACAAAGGTTGTTGTAAACTTGTTTGTTTACGATGTTTTATTAATGATTCAATTACGTCCAATAGTTCATCAAAACCAGAAAACATTTATTTATAATTTATCGTAGAAACAGAATGCTGGCTCACGAGGCTACATCTCTGATGAGAGTCATACATTTAGAAGTATTGACAGCCCATGAAAGTGCACTTTAAAGAAAAGTGTAAGCCTGTGAAGTATTCACACTTATTAAGCTTTTATAACACATGATTTAAAAATGGCTCACTATTTGGCAGGTATTTCGTTAGAATCCCCTTTTAGTTACACAGTTATAACTGCTTTATAATGCATTTGTAAATGACTTATTCATCATGAATGAACACATTTACAAATGCTTTATTGACTAACTCTTTTTAACTACTCTATAAAGCAAACTTGCATTAAAATTTAGATTTTACATTCAAAGATTTGATAAAAGTATGTTCAGTTTGTAATGTAATGCTTCATGAGAAAATGTAATTCAATTAAAATAAAGAGTAATCCCCGACTTTCCTTTAACCTGAAAAGTCGTTTAACAGTCAATTTACAGTAAATAATCCATCACACGCGACACTGATCCTGAAATGTGTTTAAAAGAATGCTGTGAGTTTCTTTCTGCAGTTTTGTGTAAACGGTTTTAATAGGCACAGCAGATAAAAAGCTCTCTCTGAATTTAACCAACAAAGGCATCATACTGTACACGACAACAAATGTTAAAAACAATATAAGTTGGCAAAAAAACAACAGCAACTCTATTTCATGGTCGTCTTGCACCAACATGCTCACATAACCCCAAAACACCATTTGGCACATTGCCAAGTTTTACTTCAGGTTGTTTTACAGCCACAAACATCTAAAATAGCTAAATTAGCCACAAACATCAAAACCATTAGACACGTCATCATATCCCAGTTTCACTTTTACACCAGTAACCTGAATCTGTCCACAGAAACATCTAGAACGTGACTGTCTTTTTCCCTCTTTACTAAACTGTTTAAATAAACGTCAAGCGGTCTGTGAAATATCATCGGTAAATCAAAAGAATGCTGATATTACAAGATATATAAATGACTTTTGTGCAAATATAAAAAGATTACAATAACAGTATTAGTAGAGTCCAGAAACACTGGTCATTTGGTCAAAAACTACTTCACACCTGTATGGAAGAAATCAAGAAATCATAAGAAGTGTGTGTACTAAAGTCATTCACGTGTTGAAGGG
Source organism: Triplophysa rosa (assembly GCF_024868665.1). Taxonomy (NCBI): domain Eukaryota; kingdom Metazoa; phylum Chordata; class Actinopteri; order Cypriniformes; family Nemacheilidae; genus Triplophysa; species Triplophysa rosa. The sequence goes on from NC_079906.1 coordinate 22,837,305, forward strand.
ATACTCCACCCGAAGATGAAGATTCTCTCATCATTTACTCGCCCTCAAGTTGTTCCAAACTTTAGATTCATTTCTTTGTTCTGATGAACACAAGGGCAGATATTTGGAAGAATGTTAGCAACTGACATTTCTGGGACACCACTGACTGCCATAGTACACTGTAAAAACGTTACAGAATTTTCCTGTTTTATCTGACAGTTTTTTTCTATATTTTTGAAATACGGGGAAAAAATGTCAAATTACAGAAATGGACTGCGAATTTGTTTTATTTTACAGATTTTTCCCGTATATTTAAAATATGGTTAAAAATGTAAAAAATTGTCAAATTACAGAAATAGACTGAAAATTTACATTGTTTATTTGAAAAAAGCATCTATATATAATTGACAAATACCCCTTACAGAAAAGACACATGAATTTCACATGTTTTTCGCATGTGATCACATGTATACAACATGTGTTTAACATGTGCAAAAACACGTGTGATCACATGTGAAATGTGTGTTTTTGGAACATTTTGGTGTGAATTCCACGTGAATTCCCACGTGAAACCCATGGGATAACATGTAAAAACCCATGGGATGACATGTGCAACATGTGGTGACGTGAAGAACATGTGATCACATGTGGAGACATGTCGCATATGTTATCCCATGGGTTTTACATGTTATCCCATGGGTTTCATATGTTATCCCATGGGTTTTTACATGTTATCCCATGGGTTTCACGTGGGAATTCACACCAAAATGTTCCAAAAACACACATTTCACATGTGATCACATGTGTTTTCTGTAAGGGACTTTTTATCATATAGCCTACAAATAAAACGGACATGTGACCTATGGTGTGACATTAATTAATTAATATTATTAATGTTTATAATATAAAGGATATAAAAAATTAAATAGTATCTTCATTACATCGTTTTTTTTCTGAAGTTTTGCCATCACACCATAGGACAAATGTGCATATTGATTGTTTTTTTTCGTATACGAAAAATTTAAATGGTAGTGCCCCAGAACTGTTTGCTTCTCTACGTTCTTCAAAATATCTCATTTTGTGTTAAACATAACAATAACATCTATACAGGTTTGGAACAACTTGAGGGCGAGTAAATCATGACAAAATTTGTCATTTTTGGGCGAAGTATCCCTTTGAATAGCTAAAAACAAAAATTCTGTGTGGGTTTTTTTCACAGGGTCACGCTGTTTAGCAAATGCCATGGCATGCATACTGCAAGATAAACACACACACACACACATGTACACGGCAGGTTTATAAAGCTACAGTGCAGCATCAGTTTTAAAAAATCACCCCAGAGACCATCCAGAGTAAAAACATACACATTATTCCACAGACATTCAGAAGCGGTGTTCATTAAAGACGTGTGTCATGAGTGCATTGCATAAGTTCTATGTTATAGTTGCGCGTACGGTAATAATCGTGTGTGTGTCGGAGGAGGAGTTTCATTCTCTATGAGCTCATAATGAGTGAACCGCTCTCGTCTGTTTCTCGGCTCTTGAAGGATGAATGAGCTTCTTCTAAATCCAAAACAACATCCAGCAGACGAGCGGCGACGGCTCGTGCACGTTCACGACGGTCCTGTACAGACACTAACACACATACGTGAAGAACAGTGAGAATCACACACCGCTTACTGTCACCGTGTGTGTGTGTGTTAATGTGACGGAGTGCGTCTGACCTGATGACGGGCGATTGGTCTTTGATGAAGTCACTTCCTGTTCTGCTGTTTCCATTTCCTGTGTGTCCAGGTATTTCTTCCTGTGTCAGAAACACGTGGAGCATGATGAAGCTGAATGATGATGGCTTTGTGACAGTCAGTTGTCATGGTAATTATAGTTTTGCTTTATTAAGGTTTTCTTCTTTCAGCACAACAGTGACACCTGCTGGAAGATTATAGTTGTGCAGCAGATATCAGGTCTGTTCACACACACATACACACCTGAGCGTGTCTCGGCCCTGCAGAAGTTCTTTATATATGATCTGTGTTTCAGCATCAGGATCCAGCGGGTCGCTCCAGTCAGCCAGAGTCACAGCAGAATGAGTCCGACTGCAGCCCGCGGCTGACACACACACACACGCACGCACGCACGCACACACACACACGCACCGCTGATATGACTCAACTGTATTAGTTCATCACCCATTGTTTATCATAAACATTAAGAAAACCAGAAGCATTGGGAGATCAAGAGAAATCGAAACTGAAACACACTTCTATATAACATTAGTGTGTCAGTAGCATGGTAAAGTGATGATGTCACATTTGAATATTTGAGTACCTGTGCCGTCTGGCTGTAAGCAGCAGGTCCATTTGTTACTGCGGTAAGCTCCAGGGTGAAATGATGGAAGCATGTTGTCATTATAAACACTGACCTTCCTGATCGCTGACAGCCACTGATTCAGATCATTCACATTCTGAAACACACACACACACACGGAGACACTGGTTATATTGTGTCATTTAAAACACATAGAGTAGTAGAACACATGTATGCGTGTGTGTGTGTGTGTGTGTGTGTGTGTGTGTGTGTGTGTGTGTACTGGTTTAGCTATATTTGTGAGGGCCAAATGTCCTCAGTACCAAAGTGAAATACGTGTGAACCCACTTGAGTGTGTGTGTGTGTGCGTACGTGCATGCCTCAGTGTGTGTGTGTGTGTGTGTTCATGTTTGTATATCCCGGTGGGGACCTAAACCTGAATACACACCAACACATGGGGACTCGTGTCACTGTGGGGACCAAAATTGAGGTCCTCATGGGCAAAACAGCTAATAAATTGTACAGAACAATATTTTTTACAAATCTTTTTTACATCGAGTGTGTGTGTGTGTGTTTATGTAGACTGTGCGAGTGTGTGTTTCACCTTGCATTGCAGATATGTGGTTTGTAGTCGTCCTTCTGTATCTTGTGTTACGACCTGCATGACGTTCTGGAGCTGAAAAGCGTTTTCATCCACTCGCTCCACAGCACACACACACTGGACGGGTATTGAAGTGCGCACCTGGAACGCACGCACACACACACACACACACACACACACACACACACACACACACACACACACACACACACACACACACACACACACACACACACACACACACACACACACACACACACACACATGTCTGGTTTATATCTCCGTGGGGACAGTCCATAGGCGTAATGATTGTAACTGTATATTCTATCCCCTATCCCTAACCCACCCTAAACCTAAAGATCATAGAAAACTTTTTGCATTTTTAGATTTAAAAAATATTGTTCTGTACAATTTATAGCTTTTTTTCCCATGGGGACCTCAATTTTGGTCCCCACGGTGACACGAGTCCCCATGTGTTGGTGTGATTCAGGTTTAGGTCCCCACCGGGATATAAAAACATGCACACACACACACCACGCGCGCGCACACACACACACACACACACACACAGTTGTGTAATGTGCTGTTTATAAAAGACTCTCACATGTTACATTGTGTGTTATGTGTGTTTGTGTCAGACCTGCCAGTCAGAGCTCTTGGCGTAGGACAGCGTCCTGAGCTCAGCCAGAATATCGTTTCTAAAGGCCAAGCGTTTGATGAGCTGTGGACCTCTCCGTGTATTTCTGCATAATCCTTCTTTCACTGTGACTGAAGGTAAGAACACAGCCACGCTGAGGAGCTCCACACACACACACACACACACACCACCACCACACACACACACACACACACACACACACACACACACACACACCCACACACACGCACACACACACACACACACACACAACACACACACACACACACACACACAGATGGAGGCAGCTGTGTTAGTGTTTAGAGAGCTGAGTCTAGATTGCGAACACACGATTGTAGAGATTTCGATGCTCACGCTCTGCTGATGTTGAAGAGCATGCAACGACACATGATACCACACCAGCACGTCCACACACACACACACACACACACACACCACGCACACACACCACACACACACACACACACACACACACAACACACACGCACACACACACACACACACACACACACACACACACCACACACACACGCACGCACAACACACACACACACCACACACACACGTGTATCAAATGTCACGTCACACATGTACAACTGACTGTGAAACATGACAACAGCAAACCTTGATCAATTTTAATGCTGTCATTTATGTCTGTTCTAACACGCTTTTAACTAAACACACACACACACACACACGCGCACACACACACACACACACACGTGTATCAAATGTCACGTCACACATGTACAACTGACTGTGAAACATGACAACAGCAAACCTTGATCAATTTTAATGCTGTCATTTATGTCTGTTCTAACACGCTTTTAACTAAACACACACACACACACACACGCGCACACACACACACACACACACGTGTATCAAATGTCACGTCACACATGTACAACTGACTGTGAAACATGACAACAGCAAACCTTGATCAATTTTAATGCTGTCATTTATGTCTGTTCTAACACGCTTTTAACTAAACACACACACACACACACACGCGCACACACACACACACACACACACGCACGCACGCACACACACTCACTCACATGCGCACACACTCACATACACACACACACGAGCATACACACACTATAAAATTATAATTACTACAGACACACACTGTTTGAGCACAACAGCTCATTTGTGTAACTCACGAGCTGGAGGTTTAATTTTCTGTTCTGCACCAAATGTGCGAATGATGCTCAGATGAAACGGCGTGTGGATTACAGACGAGATGTTTCTTTATACACAAAACAAACACACACAACCAGACAAATGCAACATCTAATAAGCAATGATCTATAAATAATGTTTAAGGGATATGTGTTGTCATGGTAACGTGTTGCTGTGGTCTGATGTTTGTGGGCATGTTCAGCATTGACTCACCGCTGTCGTACTCGATGTCTATAAGTTTGTCGAGGAAATCTTTAACAGAGGAGACGCTGCACAGAATGATGGAGTGCAGAGGAGTCATCCACTGTTCCTTCCCATGACCCAACTGAAGACCTAAATTACCCACACTCTGAAGAGCCTGAGAGAGACAGAGAGAGATCAGCACCATTCACAGCACTCTCTCTCACTGTATGTGTGTGTGTGTGTGTGTGTGCGTTTGTGTGTGTGTGTGCGTTGGACCTTGGCGAGCAGCAGCAGTGTTCTGCCGGTGCGTGTGTCTGCGTGATGTTCTCTCAGCTGGAAGAGTTTGGGTGTCAGGATGGCAGGAGCGAACAGACGCAAGAAGAAAAACCCACTGATGGCCAAATACTTCACATCCTGCAGAGAGAACACACACACACACACCTGACATCACATCACATCACATCAGACACCAGACGAGATCAGACGTTTGATGAGCTTCTACCTCATTCTCTGGTTCTGGAAACTGTTCCTCCACTCGTTTATGAAGCTGTTTGAACACAAGCCTCATGACAGGAGGACACTGAGCGACAGAAGTGATGACGGCTTCCATGATGATGCTCAGATACGTCTGTAACAGACCCACACTGCTCTGCCGGATCTCAGCATCAGTCACTGAACCTTTGAAAGAGATCCGTCTGGACACACGATGTTCACATTATTCAGTTTATAAACGTACAGATGTTTTATCAAAAGGAAATGAAATCACTTCCTCCACACTGAGAGAAGACATCATGAGATGCTCGCTGACATTTTACAGGTGGAAACAGCAAAAGTGCTATTTATACAAGCAAAGTTTTGAGAGTCCTCTTCTGTTGCCTGGCAACACCCCTTCTGTGCGTGTGTGCACGTGCGCGTGTGTTCGTGTGTGTGTGTGCGCGTGTGTGTGGGAAGGGTAAACCCTACGGTATGGGGACTAAATGGACATTTTTTTGTCCCCATGAGGAAACGAGATTATAAATCATACAGAATGAACTTTTGTGAAAATGTAAAAGAGCAGACAGTTGTGTGTGATTGTTAGGGTTAGGGGGAGGGAATATGAGATACAGTTTGTACAGTATAAAAACCATTGTGTCTATGGAATGTCCCCATAAAACATGGAAACCCAACATGTGTGTGTGTGTGTGTGTGCGTGCGTGTACGTGTTAGTGTGCGTGCGTGCGTGCATGTGTGTGTGTGCGCACCTGGAGCGGCTGAGGTCTATCTTACACGGATCGAGTTCGATGTATTTCTTCTCCTCAAAGATGCGATTGATGATGGGCTTCAGAACTTCATGTAAGTACAGCATCCCCACAGCCTGGCACACAAACACACATCAGACTGCAGCCCACACACACATGTACACACATGTACACACTACACACACACCTTCATGAACTGCTCCATTGCTTTAGAGGCCAGTGAGTTTGAGCGGAACAGTGTGTTTGGATCTGCTGTTGGGACCGTACAGAAAACAACAAGAGAACATTTATTCATCCGTTCATAAACATTCATCTACACCAGTGCTTCTCAAACGGGAGGCCCCAAGATAGATTCAGGGCGGCGACAGATTTTGATTTTGATTTGAGTTTTAGATTTTGTGGCATTTTATGAAATATGCAATATTATATAATACTGTAGGTGGTTGTTTTGAATGTTTTTTTACAGCGTGGCCATGTCAGAGCCGTTGAATATGAGAGTTACGACACTTGCACAGAACGGAACGTGTAAGTAACTCGCGTCATGGAGCGTCCGATAGTTCCAAACACTCCACTGAAGCCCATTCATTTCAGCGTCTCCCAAACGCATTTTCTATACAGTTGGTGAAATAACGGCATGTTTTAACATTTTAACAGGTTTACAGTTGATAGTCAACGATAAAATGAAACACAAAGACTGATCTTATATTCATATTACTCCCATGATAAAATGCTGCTATAAATGTAGTAATCAGTGTACACAATGTGCTAATATTTAGCAAAACTTATGCAAATACAATTGCTGTTGTTTAAATCAACAGCACGGATTTGTTTGGAACTATTGAGCGCTCCATGAACCAACACGTGACCACACTGAGGCGAGGCGAGGCGAGATCGAGTGTCGTAACTCTCATATTCAACGGCTTTGGGCTATGTGATTGGGTGTTGCTAAGTGGTTGCTAGGTGGTTTTGCAAGATAAAAATAACGCTGGTCCTGTTACACTACACAAATGTTTAATGTTTAAACAAAAACCAACCAACAAAACAGTTAGAACTGAATGAAAATCTTAAAGTCCCCGTGAACCGGAAGTTGCGATCGTTTTGACTTCCGTATTTTGATGCATTTCTGAGTGAAAAGGAATTTCTAATGAGAATAATAGTGGGCGTGGCTTTCGTCTTTCCCTGCAATTTGATTGGATCTATAAAAACAACCATGCATTTTGAAGTGGAACTGGGTGCAGACTGACAGTTAAAGGGGAGGAGTTAACGGATGCTCCGCCCAAGCCGTCTAACATACGTCATTTAAGGGATCGTCATTTCAGGACTGAAGTGCATTTTCAGATTTTAACTGAAGATTATGAGGGCACATTAATTTATAAAAGAGAACGACCCACATTGATAAACTGGTTACAATAATATTTACAATGCAATATTTCATGAAAAAAATAGACATTGTCATTTTTTATTTCACTGGGACTTTAAACCAACATCTTTAAGACTTGTGAAATATATGTGAAATGTAAAATGTATTCAATTTAATATCAAAATATAATAAAACACAAAGTACTTCTGGACTAGTGTCGTTTCTAGTAAAATGATCTATACACCTGTTGAATTGTCGAGCAGGTAAAAACAACTCATTTTAGTCACAATCCAGTACCTCCGAGATGAGGTATTTTTGTAGGCTAACCCGGAAGCAATTGCATGGCTGGTTCCCTCGGGCGAAAGCATACATTTGTCCCGTAGACTTTTGGAAGAAAGTGTTTAACAAAGGGTTATGACACTTACACGTTTTGTCTATCAAGATAATCTTTACAAATGAACACAACATTCGTTACCTTTGAAGCCGAAATACAATCGGCAGAAGTAAAAATCTAACACAATGCTATAAACAGACTACACTTAAGGTCGCTCCATATCAACGTCACCACCACCAAGCCTCCGACAACTCTTTCAAACTTGATTAAAAACGTGTTCCCTGCAAGTCCACATCTACGTTTTAAGAGATTTGTGCCCATGTTGCATTATTTGTGAGCTTTATATGCGCGATGACATCTAACGTCCCCGCCAAAGGAAGTAGTCGCTTTCAGCAACTTGTTAGCAACCGCCGTTTTTAAGCCACACTAAGGCTAAGTGTTATAATTGGTGTGTTTTATGCCATAGAATAAAACATGAAAATATTTAGAAGTTTTGTTTACCACAGACCTTATTTTAGGAGATTTACCAAAAACCCATTCTGAAAACCTTTAGACTTTGGAGCGATGGAACCGGAAGTCCTAAAATGCTAACTCGCTTCTGGGGTTTGCATATAAAAATACGTCACCTCTGAGCGTCTCCATAAAGGCTGACTCTTTTAATCTTCTGTCACTCACTGACGGACACGCCCATCTTATAATCGTCTGGTTCATTTAATCAAACTGCGTCCTGTTGAGTTGCTATGGAAACTTGGACACTTTGTTTATCAGAGACACAAACGTAAACACCAGCCGAGGGTGAAAAATCCCACGCGCTCACAGTGAGAAAAACATTAATGAGAGAGAGAGAGTCTGTGTAAATATGGCCTGGCCGAGGTTATCACACACGTACTGGTGTTGTGGACTTCTCGGGTGTTGAGATAATCCAGGAATGGCACGATGAGACCTTGGCCGAGGTAAATCTTCACCAGGGTCATGGCGATGTCCTGACGGCTCTCTCCTGTTGTGATCTCCTCCAGTAAAGTCAGAGGCGTGGGCTCATCCACCTGACATAGGATCAGACTACAGTCACCATCCAACACTTCAATCGCTCTCAGTCACTGCACCAGTGTCCATTTCATCTGAATCGGCCACGTTCATACAACCTTGACAAAAACATCTTGGCAAAAAACTATATATGAAATACACGTAAGGGATAAACCACGGCTAGCTGTGCATTAAGTAAGCAATCAGCTTATTTGGCGATAACAGCGGCTGCTCGTACATTATCTCGCTTACGGCTACTTGCCACATGAGACAAAAACTGGACATAAAATGTGAATTTGAAATATCTGATTAGCTCATTTTTACTGAACGCAGACCTTCTGCGAGGAAAAGACGTTTAGTTTCGGTTTTAAAGTAAGAAACGACGTTCAAACGTCACGAACAGGCAAATTGGTTGAATCATTAGTAAATATAATGTCATGTTATTAAAAGACATATTTATAATTCATTTTTGTGTCATATTAAACTGCCCCTCTCAATATGATTTGCAGCATCCGGGTTACAGGGTGTTATAAGGTTTTTGCGGTTGTTATCTGAAAATAACACCCCTTGGAATGTCGCGACTGGCCAATCAGAATCAAGCGTTCAAATGAGCCGTGTAATAAAGGGTTTTAATGCACGACGTGGCGCCCAAACCACCTGTTAAAGCTGTTATCGATGTAAACAGTGTCCTTTTTGATCAGACAGGTGCAAATGAAGGTTATTTTCCTCAGTTGATTTCAAACGTTGATCAAACTGACCGGTTTTAATGCACACCTTCCAGCCAATCAGAATCCAGTATTCAAACAGACCTTTGTAAACAGTATATTATATAAGTAAATGTACATTTCATCAGTGTAATTCAATGTTTCTGATGATTTGTTGTGTGTTTGTGTTCATACTGAAAAAGGAAATGAATAATTAATAATGACATTTTTTTGCAATTATTTCTCCACTGTCTTAACAACTTAATTTAAGTTTTTGTGTGTAAATGTTCTTGCTAACAGCAGGTGTGTGTGTGATGTACCTCAGCTGGAGAAATGACGGTCTCCACCAGCAGATGCATCAGAGTCTGATAATACACCGAGGGAAGAATTCTCTCCTCCACCAAACGCACCTTCAGACGTAACGCACCCAGCTTCCCCCTGACACACACACACACACGCGCACACACACACACACACACAGAGACAGACAGACAGGTGATGCTCATCGTGCAGGTGTTCTCACACTACATAAACTTTCATTTATTATTTATTCTCAACACAAGCCCTGAGAAATGCAGTGACATGATGTTCACGTGTTTATATTTGCTACACGTATAACATTTTGCATACATAAATCAACTGAAAACACAACACAATATTTTCAGTTGTGACACTAACACTAGAGATTGTGACATAAATGCGCACATAAAGAAGCTTGTGGTGTTTAAATCTAAAGTGCTAGGTCTGTACATATGACTGGGCTTCCTCTTGTAATGTAAGTCTTTGGGATTGTTCTTAACCACACACACACACACACACACACACACACACACACACACACACACACACACACGCGCGTGTTTACCCAGCGTCATCCTCCGTGTTTCCCAGCGGCTGCAGGCGAAACCATCGCTTCAGTACAGGACTTCTGGACAAACACGAGAGAGGAATCTCCACCTAAACACACACACACACGTTCTGACGTGTTGTTGAGTCCTTGTGTAAGAAACACAATGACATCAGTGTGTAAAGTGAGTCTCTGTGTGTTTCTGTGGGTGATGCATTAACTCCATTGATTCTGTGATTCTTTAATGGCGTAAAAGTGTTTTAGAACAGTGGGACGTCTACACGAACATCTCTCTCTCTCAGCAGCGGGTAAAACTCAACTCTCACTAAAGCCATGACATCACACAGCAAATGATGGCTTCTGAAAATAACCTCTGTCTTCTGAATGAACTCGAGGTTTATTATTCTACACTGTGATCTGCATGGATGTCAAGAGAATTTCTGCCAGTCAGGAAACAGTCAATGGGTTTTAAAACCTTTCAAGCTGTCATTATCCTACACTGGAAAACATTATTATCTTAATAATATCTATCTATCTATCTATCTATCTATCTATCTATCTATCTATCTATCTATCTATCTATCTATCTATCTATCTATCTATCTATCTATCTATCTATCTATCTATCTATCTATCTATCTATCTATCTATCTATCTATCTATCTATCTATCTATCTATCTTTTATAAGTATTTCACCCATTTCATTTTGTGTATGGAGTCATGAGCCGTGAGCATGATTTGAGTTCATGAGGAGACATGATGAGCGCTGAGGTGACACTGATATTTTACTCATGTGAATTATTTAAAGTGTGTTCTCACCTTCCCCAGGAAATCATTCTTGCCCACCATATCCCAGTCCCAGACCTCCACCGTGATGTTTCCATCGGCATCATCTCCACCTTCATTCAAACACAACTCCAGATGTTCATCCCAGTGCGGGAAGCGTGTTTTCTTGATGATCTGACACACGCACGCACGCACGCACGCACGCACACACACACAATGAAGAAGCTGTTATGAGTTATTTCAGTTGATATCTGTCTGTGATAGCTTGATGTCATTCCAGCAGCGATTCCCAACCAAATGCATACTGTGGTCTTTTTCACTTTTTTCAAGGTTTATATTAACATGTAAACTCTTAAATCCATGAATTCTCAAATACTTATTATTAATTTGCATTTATTTTGTTTTTCCACAGAATAAACCTCCCGATCCATCAGCTGTATTGAACGATTAAGCACCGGATCGAGCGTCATGATCTCACCGATGTCTCAACGCTGAGATTGCTGTAGATGATTCTTGTGAATGGATCAGATGTCCCGGAAATATCACGTGGAGCCAAATCTCTGTGAGAAATAAAACATACGCACAATTTAAGCGGCACTGTGATTGTGATGCGATGGTTGTGACATCACGGCTCATCACGGCTTTCTCTCTTCAAACCCAACGAAGCAACTTAAACACTCCTTCACTAAAAATATAACACATCATCACAGATGAAATCTCTGTTTAAAATCTCAAATCTTTCTGCAGGACCCAGTTGGAATATGACAGAGAAAGTTCTGGCATGAAACTCTAGGTGGCGCAGTCCTAAAGTCTAAACCAATCCGACATAATAACTTTACTACACGGCGCAGCTGATTGGTTCCTTCCGTTCTCTGTCCTTCACATTGAGCTGGAGTGATGCTGATGATGTCAGGAGGAAGAACTGAGGAACCATCGGGCTCCATCAGTCTTCAGAAAGAAGATAAAGATGATGAGAGATGAAGAAGAGAGATCTCTCTGTCTCACCGAGCCTCGATGACGTGACACTTCACACGGGTTCTGTCAACATGTCTGTGCAGCTCCAGAGACAGATGAATCTCGCCCTGGATCTCTTCATCCGGATCAACACGAGTCAGATTCAACCAGTTATCTAAACCTACAGGAGTGAAAAAACACCTTCACACATGACATTCTGTGTTGAATAATCTCAACATTGAGCTCAGATTCGTCTCGTCTGCAATTAAAAGTCAAAAACGATCTCGATATGAACTCAAAGATCCAGATGATTTCACCTCGACAATCTACGTTCATTTACACCTCCACACTCTTCATTACACTCTCATTTGATTCTCTTTTTATATATCTTTCAGGAGAAACATCTGAGACTACGTTGAGAAACGGAGAACTCCGTCGGATCTCTTGAGCTATGAAAGAGCAACATTGAAGCAATAACATTTCTTCCGCGTTTGAATGATGTGCAGTGTGTTGACTTGGGTTTACAGTGGCGATAAATCAGAAGTCTGAGATTTGAAAACTCTTCCCATGATCCTGTGGGTGAGTCAGTCGTGACGGGCGGAGGTGATTCATGCAGGGCAAGTGCATGCTGGGTAAAGATGTGAAAGCCTCTGTGGGGTGGCGTGGTCACTAAAACTGTACATCACATGTTTTTCTCATAAGAACGAGAAACTCCTCCGTATCAGATGAACAGACCTCTCTCTCCTGACTTAAACACAAACACGCTCGTTTCAATACAGCATGTGACTTTACACTACAAATTGTTTTCTTATATTCTAAGAATGAACAACATAATAAAATGGAAAATAATAAATGTATGAATAAATACAATTTTCCATAAATGGCATTATAATAAGAAGTTGGTCAGCAGCAAGACAACGTTAAGATGTGAAATCAGATCATTCATCTTCACCACATCACAGAAGAACAACATCTGACTTTACCTTTAGCTTGAGCGGCGATCACTTCTTTACTCAGAGAGATTTTCCCGATCACATCATCATGACTGTGACATAAAAAAAAACATTACTGTCATCCTAAGACGTTCTATGACAAATACAGTTTTTCATGATCCAACAGAATGTAGACACATGACTATAATTTAACGAGACAAATCACATGAACATTAAAGAAAGAATCTGCATTAAGCTGTCCGTGTGACACGTCTGTGTGCTCGTGTGCGTCTACATCAGAGATCTGCATTAACACCGAAACACTCTGAGACTTGATGGTTCACATGTCATCGTGAAGAGAAAAGAGTGTCCCGCCTGCTGTCAGCTGTTGGTTTAGTCATCCGATGTCACACTTGTACACTCGGCCCTTCTGTAAGAAGGTTTCAGAAGCACCCTTTAAACTGACATCTCTGTCAGAATCCTCCCACCCTCATATCACTTCAAACTTCTGTGACTTTTTCCAGATTTCATAAGATGAAATGCATGATGATTTTTGACTAAATGACATCATCAGGTTGGGCTTTGAACTCCTCCTGCTGTCTTATTGAAAACAAGCTTTGCACTAACACGACGACAAATGACCGGCGAGCCGCCACAGTTCTGGGTGATCGCTCAAAAAACTTGTGCTTTCGATCTTAAAGCACATTTTATTACCCAATGGTGTCCTCGTCCATCACATAGAAGGTGAGCGAGTGGAAGCCGGAGGGCAGATGAAAGGAATATTCTTCCCCCCAGAACGGATTCAGGTTCTTCCAGATGGTCGCTGTCCTGGATGGAGCACAGCAGAAAAATCATTTCATTTCTTAAAAAACACTGTTGCCAAGGTTCAACCATCACTCAGTATTAAAGATTTATGCAGTTTACACGTGCATTTCAGGCTGCGTTCGTGAATTTGCCTGGATACAGAAACCATTTAAATGACCATAAGTGACGATGATGGAAAACAATCAATCGGTTCACCCCATTTCTCAAAGGGACGCTCGATCATTTCCATTTCAAAAGACACAAAGCGTTTTAAATATGCACCACACCAGGTGTGCAGAATCAAATATACGGCATCTAAAAGACGAACACACACACATTTACTGAACACACAAATCATTTTGTGTCGTTGGAGGGGGTCTTCCAATTATTTAGTTGATCTCCATGGTAACGGGATGATGCTGTAAAGAGCTGATGCTTGATTGTGATACAGAAGAAATATGTTTGTGTGTGTGTGGGGGGGTCATAACAAAAATCACAGCACACGACAATCCCCCATTAACACTATCAGTGTGAAATAGTAAAGAATGCATCATTATGTCTATTACCAAACTAGCAGAACTCAACATTCATCTCAATTATATTGATCATGTTAAATGATTACAAAATGTTTCAGGCATTGTTGTTTACAAATGCTGTTTACAAACAAAACGCATGTTTACCTTCATTTGATCTAAATAAGGACATAACATATCTATTAAATAAGAAAACGTATAAATACCACAAACGCTTTCTAATATACAATAATAAACTAAACCAAATCTTACATATAACCCGTTTTGCATACAGTATGTAGATTTAACGGAATAAGTACAAATATTTTTTCGTAGCCTATTAATTTTTCTATTTAGAGACATCTTACCATCTCAGGTAAGAAATGAAGACTTACCTGGCCATAACTTCATTGTCAACTTTGATGAGACAGTACGGATCACTGGTCCCAGAACTGTCAAAAAACAACACGAACATGTCAAGAGCATCACCCCAGACGCACACAAACACATTAAGACTGAACAGACAATAGACTTACACATCTTTAGCGGGCAGATTTCTTCCTTCCACGATGCGAAAGTACAGAGAGCTGTTTCTGGCCATGATCAATGATCGATATCATGACACTGATAATAGCGACGCGTCTCCCACTGACGCTCCTGTTGCGCGCTGCGCGTCAAACCCCCACATGAGCGACGCAGTGGGTTCGAGCTCGAGCTGTTCAAACCTTACAAGAGCTGGACTATCACATCTGACCAAAACACGACAAACATCTCAGGACAGTGCTGGAAGACCTGTATTGAGTTTACTGTAAAACACTTGTCCTACATCATCCTCATTCATTACCAAATGATTGCAACGTCTCCAAAATAATGAAATAAAAAAATTACAATAAAATTAAGAAATCCGTTTAAGAGGACTATCCTCCGAATAAACTGCAGAATAAAATCCAGAGATGCTGTGGTAAGATCCACACTCTTCACGCAGGCTTCATTTGTGCAAATCCACGCAGGAATTCACGTGCTATTCCGTATATTTGATCCCGTGTCCCAGTCCATCACCGGTTATGAATAAGCTATCTGTGTGTTTTCTGTAGTCATCGGTATCTCAGATGACAGAAGACAATGTAACACAGTGAGTCGTGATCCCTCCAGCGTGCTCTCAGATCATGAAGAGAATTAATGAGATGATAGTAAGAAACTGTGTAAACAGCGACATCTGCTGGTGTGCGCCGCGCAGTGCAGAGAGGTCAGAATCATCAGACAGGTTTTATCGATCGGACACTTGAAATGTATGAAAAAAGAAACTCTAGTTTTCGAATTAATAAATACTCGTACATATAAAATATATAGAAACTCTAAATAACTTGGGTAAAAACGCTATAAATTATTTTCTAGCGTGTTAACATTAATAGTTAACAGCAGACGCTTTTACCCAAAATGACTGACATAAAATAAAATAACGAAGCGATTCAAGTAGGCATTAAAGTGCAAAAATACAAAGTTTTAACCATATCTATCTATGGTTTTCAGAGAAATATAAACTAGATATGTAATTAGAAGAAATTATTTAAAGGATTTTATTCTATTAAAATAGTCGTTTATAATTGTAGAGAAGGGCAATATTAATACTGGAATCTAAAAACATTTGAGAGTTATATCATGAGATCTGAGAGTTAACAAACGAGAAAACACAGCAAGAATACTCTCAGGCACACGAAGGGGCAATCCTGTGTGCTGGAGGACCCCAGACGCATGCGCAGAACCTGCTCGTGTTTGAAAACAATCGCACTACATGTGTGTTCATATTTAAACTTGACACACCACATACATTCTCTTTCAAACGTTAGAAAGGTGAGATCACTTTCAACTTAATCATGTTTAAACGTATTAAGATGTTTTTGCGGTTTTTAAAGTGATGATTTACAGCGATTTTACCTTGAAAAAGTAGTTAGCAGTCATGTTTTAAGACACCAATGGTGCATAAATAAAACGTTCATTTACACACTTAGAAAAAATATGTAATTGAAATCTATTTATCTCTCTTTGCACACGTCATTGCAATCCTCTGTTATTACGTATGTATGAAATGTTAAACGTATTTTTTACTTTAATTGACGTGTTCATGTATGAGCATGGCGTATCTAGTCATCATTTAGAGTTGGCAAAGTGTGGTTTATATTGAATAGAGTTTATTTCCAAAAAGAGATTGGGATTTAATTTGTTAAAATCATGTTTTTTTTATTGTGCATTCCAATTAATGTCAATCAAACTGCAATCCCAGCTAACAATTTTTGGTTCCCAGAACGTTCCCCTAACGTCAGTTTTTGGTTCCCAGAACGTTCCCCTAACGTTAGTTTTCGGTTCCCAGAACGTTATTTTCTAAGGTTTGTTTTTGGTTCTCCAGGAAAGTTTTCTTTACGTTAATAGAACGTTAGTTTCCGGTTCCCATAACGTTCTGGGAACCAAAAACTAACGTTAGGGGAACGTTACCCTAACTTTATAGAAACCATGAAACTAACGTTTATTTCCGTAAAGATAACCAAAAACAAACCTTAAAAAACTTTCTGGGAACCAGAAACTAACGTTAGGGGAACGTTCCCAGAACGTTAGCCTAAAATATTTTTCTCGGTCCGTTTACACATCAGTAATGAATACATCCATGCTGTGTTTTTATCCATCGCTTGTCTAACGTTAATCTAATTAAAATAAGTAAAATACACCATCCCACACAATATGGAGGATGAAATCAATGCATTAGATTATTCTTTTAGCCTAATAATTCCTTTTTCATCACTGAAGTAGCCTAATTTTCGATTTAAACAGCACATATCATTTCTAATAAAACCACACTGTGTGTAGGCCTACTTCAACATCAGCCATTATATATATTGAAATAAAATAACCAATGACATCAACACAATATTTAAAGCAGATTTTTATTGACAAAAGAATAGACATTTAATTATCTTCAGGCTAACAATATTCTTGTCTCACCACAGAAGTATAGCGCGGCTCCGTCTTTAGATATAACAATCAAAAGCCCTGAGTTTCAGTCCTTACATCATGGTCTGTTGATTTAGATGTGTCAAATCAATCGAAAAACACGAAAATATAAGTCTACTCTCAAATCTGTACGGTTTTAAATAAAAAATAAAACAAATAAACCGCTAAACTAATGTGTTAGTCGGTGAGGTAATGACCGTTAATTTTTAAATGATGGGAGTGCGCGGCAGAGCGGAGAATGCACGTGCTCGAGCGCACACACATACAGTAACAGACAACCACACTAAAGAAATACACATGGATATAGATGATTGTATTTTCATTTAGCTTAACTAGTTTATTATTTTCAGCCATTAAAAGGGCACATTTATTAATTTCATTTGGTTTTCAATGTGATCTTATAATTTATGTATTGCACATGTCACTGACGTTTACCAGTTTTGACTATTTTTACCATAAAAAATAACCAGACAATAACCATCAGGGAACGTTACTTTCTGGTTATTTTCTGGTTGCAAAAAAATAACCAGACAATAACCATCAGAGAATGTTATTTTCTGGTTATTTTCTGGTTATTTAAAAAAAACAGCCTGCAACATTCTGGGAACGTTATTTTCTGGTTGCAAAAATAAAACCTAAAAACTTTAAAAAAAAAATTTGGGGAACCTAAAAAAATAAACAGATATCTGGTTTTGTATAAATAAGATTTGTGACTCAGACAGTAGCCAGAGATTCACTGTTTCCAGTAATGCTCTTCCTAAAATGACATGTTTTTTTTAAACTTTCTAAACTTTTTAAAAAAAAATTTGGGTTCCCAAAAGATAACCAAAAGGGAACCAAAAATTAACGTTAGGGGAACGTTCTGTGTTTGCTGGGAATTTTGTTTTGTTTTGATTTAAGCCATAATAACTGAACAAATACAGCTAACTAACACAATTGAACACAATATAAACATGATTACATAATAAAAAAACATGATTTTGGAAAACAAATGTAAATCTCTTTTAGGAAATAAACTCTTGATTTGTTTCTCAGATAATAGATTCTGAATGGGGGATGGACACATACAGTTTGAGTGATGATCAGTCTGATGCCGCTAGACAACAGGAGAGACATTATTACCTGCTGTCAGAACTTCAGACACTGGTGAAGGACCTTTCCAGGTACATACGTCACATCACTCCAGCACAACACGTCACATCTTTAGTTGTGTAATGTTTTTCTTTGATGTCAATAGGCTTTTGTAAACGTGGATCTAAAAATAGATTTATGAGGATTATGTGTTTGTTTGCTTCAGCTCATTTCAGCAGCGCCTGTCGTATACGACGCTCAGCGATCTTGCTCAGGCTCTCATCGACGGGACGGTGTATGAAATAGTTCAAGGACTGTTGGATATTCAACACCTGACAGAGAAAAACCTCTACAACCAGAGACAAAAACTACACAGTGAACACAGAGGTGTGTTTGCTGACTTCTTTTGAGGGCTGTAGTTTTTATTACAAATATTATATACTATATATGAAGAGTTTGGTTCCAAAACTCTGTTTAATTTCCAATTTTTTTTTATTGTGCATTCCAATCAATATCAATCAAACTGCAGTTGGTTTGTTTTGATTTAAGCCATAATAGCTAAATACAGCTAACAAATACAATAAAAACATGATTTTAGAAAATTGTTAAAAACTGAGTTATCTCATTTTGGAACCTCTTCATATACTGTATACTATATACTATTGCATCTGTGATAGGTAGTTTTGTATTTGTGGCTATGAGATGCTGGAAATAAAGAGCTATTATTGTCTGTCTGTCTCAGCGCTCAAGCAGGATTTGCTTGGAAAACACAGACAAGCTCTGCAGACGTGCAAGTCTCATAATGTGGCTGTTCTGAAAAGTAACCAGCGAACTGAAACCGAGGTAAAACAGATCATCTGTGTGTGTGTTTTATATAGTCACACATCAAACACTGTCTCACTCTTATGTGTTTCAGGCTCTGGAGCAGCGTGTGAGAGAAGAGCAGAGGATGATGGATGAGAAGATTGTTGCTGAAATGGATCAGAAGGTTCTGGACCAGCAGAACACGCTGGAGAAAGCAGGTGTTTCTGGATTCTACATCACCACTAACCCACAGGTTATACTCATTTTCTCTTTATCTCTCTTAAACTGTTGAGTTGAACTGCTGGATTTTATTTTCTTGATGTTAAAAATGAATATTCTGCAGGTGTGAGCGATCGTTTAATTACAGCATCACGTGCTTTAATGCATCATGTCATGTAGGAGACTGTCTCACACACAATCATGTAAACATAGAAATAGACAAATCATATAGACACTTGTAGTCATTGAATATGTACGACAGCAGATCTAGAAGTGTGTGTGTGTGTGAGTGCAGATTCAGTTTGTATATCGTCTTGTCGATCTTACAGGAGCTGATGATGCAGATGAATCTGCTGGAGCTGATTCTGAAGCTGCAGCAGAAAGAGATGGTTTCAGGAACACTGCCCTGAGAACAGCTGAAGTGCATCATGGTGTTCATAGACATACACACATCAAGCTTTCGATCTAAAAAATGATTTATGCAGAGATTCACACTGGATTCTCACTGGTTGTTTAGCAAGATGTTGGTATCTTCTGAATGTTTTTGCGGTGGACTTTTATTTTGAACCAATACACCTGTGGACATTAAGTTAATGGTAGGCAAATGAAATGATCATGCACAACCTTTATTTTGATGATAAATATTGTTTTGTTTATTTGTTTGTACAACAGCTTGAACTGTAAATGTTTAGTTCACTGTTGTGATTGTCTTCAGATATGTAGCTTATGGATACTCATGTTTGGTTAAATTCTGTATTATTTTTAAAAATAATTAAAATATATTTTTCCTTATTTGTGGACATTCGTTTTTCTTAAAGTCCCCGTGAACCGAAAGTTGCGATCGTTTTTACTTCCGTATTCTGACACATTTCCGCTTGAAAGGGAATTTCAAAGGATAAAATTAGTGGGCGTGGCTTGCGTTTTTCACTGCGAATTGATTGGATGTGTAAAAACACCTCATTGATTTTGAAATGAAGCTGGCAGCAGACTGACCGTTGAAGAGGAGGAGTTAACGGATGCTCCGGCCAAGCCGTGTAATTTACGTCATTAGAGATGGATAGACATTTCAGGGCGGAAGTGCATTTTCAGATTTTTACTGAAGATTATGAGGGTACATGAGTTTTAAAAAGGAAATGACTTTTTACGCTGCAATATTTCATTTTTAATTTCACTGGGACTTTAACAAAATGAGCTGTATCATGAAGTTACGTTAGGTTGATTTTTAATCTCAGTTAAGCCTAGAGGATGGTGTCAGTATGTTATATGTGGAGAATAGTAAATCCTCTGACTTTAGAATTGACTAAAATGAATGTCTTTTGCTACAGATCTGATGAATTTTACAATTATTTAGCATTAACACGAATATACTGTATGTTCTAACTTGTTTTTGGCTCTCTTATAGAAACAACAAAAAAGAAATTGTACGCAGTTGTTCTATAACAAAACTAATTTACTTATTTCTTCAATATAGTTAAAGACATAATGTAATGATATAGTGTCATTTATTGTGTGATTAGTTGTTCGCTTTGTATGTTGACACACTGACGGTTAACAAAATATATTTAAGTGAACCTCTGCTGTTTTTCATTTTCTCAGTATTAAAGTGACAGCATATATTTTCTTAAGCAGTTTAATGAACCCCTCGGATGCTCTGTGTTGAAACATTAGTTTTATGTGTTGGTGTTTCCTCCGGTGGGTTTTATTGGTTGGTATAGTCTCCTAAAATGCTTTTAAAATCTTTTCTCTCTGGTGTTCACTGACAGAGTCTTTACATTCATGCATTATCCAAAGCGACTTACATTGCATTATTCTATACATTTGTATCTGAGTATGTGCAATCCATGGGATCCAACCCATGACGTTGGCGTAGCAGCATGCTCTTACTGGCGTGTTGCGGGCGCCATCTTGTGTCGAGACGCGGGATTTCATTCAAAGTGGAGTAGCCACGCTTCATGGTTTCGGGCAAATGTACTAAATATTTACTGATATCATTAATAATTTACGATTTAAGCTATATGATGCGATTTAATACACAGTCGCTTTCTTGAAAGCTTTTTTAAATTTAAACGTTAAATGTTTGACGGAAACAGAGGGGTGGAGTCAAGCAGATGATTGGCAGAAATCACCTGCGCGGAGATGTGAACGTAAACAGTGATGGATATCAGAAAAGATACATAAGAACCTCTGGATCTTAACAAAAAAGTACATCGAAATCAAACCCTCTTGAAATCAGGTACAAGACTGTTGTGTGAGTGCGTGTTATGGAGCGAAAATTGTTTCTAAACTTAACAAACAAATCCAGCGTTTTGCAAACAAACGCAACCTTTTATGCAAAAGAAATAAACTCTGAAACAAACAGAAAGCGTTTTACAAATACGTAATGCAATTCGAGAGAAAATGCAAAGGTGTACCATATAAATGTACTGTGTTTAAGTCTCACCTTTTTATGAGATTCTCTCAGCTTGATTTTCTCAAATGTGACCGTGCAGATTTTCTCACAAGTGCATGTGCAACTTCCTCTTACAAAACAGCAGGTGGTGCTATTGGGAATTTGACACTAATTTCTATAGGAAGAAGCCATGAACATTACCTTGAGTGCCACCCTTGCCAGTGCCAGAAACTGAATTAATTTCATTCATTAAGTTTCATTCAGTTAGTCTCATGAAATTTATTGAAACTGTTAATAATAATCAGTTGCTGTTCTTAATAATAAATAATGAATTATGCATTGGTTTTAATATACAAATAACGTACAACAAACTGGATGCATTTGCAATGTTGTCACCCCTTCCAACCCATCTCATTCTCTCGTTCTTGTTTCCCAACTGTTTACNAAAACTATATATGAAATACACGTAAGGGATAAACCACGGCTAGCTGTGCATTAAGTAAGCAATCAGCTTATTTGGCGATAACAGCGGCTGCTCGTACATTATCTCGCTTACGGCTACTTGCCACATGAGACAAAAACTGGACATAAAATGTGAATTTGAAATATCTGATTAGCTCATTTTTACTGAACGCAGACCTTCTGCGAGGAAAAGACGTTTAGTTTCGGTTTTAAAGTAAGAAACGACGTTCAAACGTCACGAACAGGCAAATTGGTTGAATCATTAGTAAATATAATGTCATGTTATTAAAAGACATATTTATAATTCATTTTTGTGTCATATTAAACTGCCCCTCTCAATATGATTTGCAGCATCCGGGTTACAGGGTGTTATAAGGTTTTTGCGGTTGTTATCTGAAAATAACACCCCTTGGAATGTCGCGACTGGCCAATCAGAATCAAGCGTTCAAATGAGCCGTGTAATAAAGGGTTTTAATGCACGACGTGGCGCCCAAACCACCTGTTAAAGCTGTTATCGATGTAAACAGTGTCCTTTTTGATCAGACAGGTGCAAATGAAGGTTATTTTCCTCAGTTGATTTCAAACGTTGATCAAACTGACCGGTTTTAATGCACACCTTCCAGCCAATCAGAATCCAGTATTCAAACAGACCTTTGTAAACAGTATATTATATAAGTAAATGTACATTTCATCAGTGTAATTCAATGTTTCTGATGATTTGTTGTGTGTTTGTGTTCATACTGAAAAAGGAAATGAATAATTAATAATGACATTTTTTTGCAATTATTTCTCCACTGTCTTAACAACTTAATTTAAGTTTTTGTGTGTAAATGTTCTTGCTAACAGCAGGTGTGTGTGTGATGTACCTCAGCTGGAGAAATGACGGTCTCCACCAGCAGATGCATCAGAGTCTGATAATACACCGAGGGAAGAATTCTCTCCTCCACCAAACGCACCTTCAGACGTAACGCACCCAGCTTCCCCCTGACACACACACACACACGCGCACACACACACACACACACAGAGACAGACAGACAGGTGATGCTCATCGTGCAGGTGTTCTCACACTACATAAACTTTCATTTATTATTTATTCTCAACACAAGCCCTGAGAAATGCAGTGACATGATGTTCACGTGTTTATATTTGCTACACGTATAACATTTTGCATACATAAATCAACTGAAAACACAACACAATATTTTCAGTTGTGACACTAACACTAGAGATTGTGACATAAATGCGCACATAAAGAAGCTTGTGGTGTTTAAATCTAAAGTGCTAGGTCTGTACATATGACTGGGCTTCCTCTTGTAATGTAAGTCTTTGGGATTGTTCTTAACCACACACACACACACACACACACACACACACACACACACACACACACACACACGCGCGTGTTTACCCAGCGTCATCCTCCGTGTTTCCCAGCGGCTGCAGGCGAAACCATCGCTTCAGTACAGGACTTCTGGACAAACACGAGAGAGGAATCTCCACCTAAACACACACACACACGTTCTGACGTGTTGTTGAGTCCTTGTGTAAGAAACACAATGACATCAGTGTGTAAAGTGAGTCTCTGTGTGTTTCTGTGGGTGATGCATTAACTCCATTGATTCTGTGATTCTTTAATGGCGTAAAAGTGTTTTAGAACAGTGGGACGTCTACACGAACATCTCTCTCTCTCAGCAGCGGGTAAAACTCAACTCTCACTAAAGCCATGACATCACACAGCAAATGATGGCTTCTGAAAATAACCTCTGTCTTCTGAATGAACTCGAGGTTTATTATTCTACACTGTGATCTGCATGGATGTCAAGAGAATTTCTGCCAGTCAGGAAACAGTCAATGGGTTTTAAAACCTTTCAAGCTGTCATTATCCTACACTGGAAAACATTATTATCTTAATAATATCTATCTATCTATCTATCTATCTATCTATCTATCTATCTATCTATCTATCTATCTATCTATCTATCTATCTATCTATCTATCTATCTATCTATCTATCTATCTATCTATCTATCTATCTATCTATCTATCTATCTATCTATCTATCTATCTATCTTTTATAAGTATTTCACCCATTTCATTTTGTGTATGGAGTCATGAGCCGTGAGCATGATTTGAGTTCATGAGGAGACATGATGAGCGCTGAGGTGACACTGATATTTTACTCATGTGAATTATTTAAAGTGTGTTCTCACCTTCCCCAGGAAATCATTCTTGCCCACCATATCCCAGTCCCAGACCTCCACCGTGATGTTTCCATCGGCATCATCTCCACCTTCATTCAAACACAACTCCAGATGTTCATCCCAGTGCGGGAAGCGTGTTTTCTTGATGATCTGACACACGCACGCACGCACGCACGCACGCACACACACACAATGAAGAAGCTGTTATGAGTTATTTCAGTTGATATCTGTCTGTGATAGCTTGATGTCATTCCAGCAGCGATTCCCAACCAAATGCATACTGTGGTCTTTTTCACTTTTTTCAAGGTTTATATTAACATGTAAACTCTTAAATCCATGAATTCTCAAATACTTATTATTAATTTGCATTTATTTTGTTTTTCCACAGAATAAACCTCCCGATCCATCAGCTGTATTGAACGATTAAGCACCGGATCGAGCGTCATGATCTCACCGATGTCTCAACGCTGAGATTGCTGTAGATGATTCTTGTGAATGGATCAGATGTCCCGGAAATATCACGTGGAGCCAAATCTCTGTGAGAAATAAAACATACGCACAATTTAAGCGGCACTGTGATTGTGATGCGATGGTTGTGACATCACGGCTCATCACGGCTTTCTCTCTTCAAACCCAACGAAGCAACTTAAACACTCCTTCACTAAAAATATAACACATCATCACAGATGAAATCTCTGTTTAAAATCTCAAATCTTTCTGCAGGACCCAGTTGGAATATGACAGAGAAAGTTCTGGCATGAAACTCTAGGTGGCGCAGTCCTAAAGTCTAAACCAATCCGACATAATAACTTTACTACACGGCGCAGCTGATTGGTTCCTTCCGTTCTCTGTCCTTCACATTGAGCTGGAGTGATGCTGATGATGTCAGGAGGAAGAACTGAGGAACCATCGGGCTCCATCAGTCTTCAGAAAGAAGATAAAGATGATGAGAGATGAAGAAGAGAGATCTCTCTGTCTCACCGAGCCTCGATGACGTGACACTTCACACGGGTTCTGTCAACATGTCTGTGCAGCTCCAGAGACAGATGAATCTCGCCCTGGATCTCTTCATCCGGATCAACACGAGTCAGATTCAACCAGTTATCTAAACCTACAGGAGTGAAAAAACACCTTCACACATGACATTCTGTGTTGAATAATCTCAACATTGAGCTCAGATTCGTCTCGTCTGCAATTAAAAGTCAAAAACGATCTCGATATGAACTCAAAGATCCAGATGATTTCACCTCGACAATCTACGTTCATTTACACCTCCACACTCTTCATTACACTCTCATTTGATTCTCTTTTTATATATCTTTCAGGAGAAACATCTGAGACTACGTTGAGAAACGGAGAACTCCGTCGGATCTCTTGAGCTATGAAAGAGCAACATTGAAGCAATAACATTTCTTCCGCGTTTGAATGATGTGCAGTGTGTTGACTTGGGTTTACAGTGGCGATAAATCAGAAGTCTGAGATTTGAAAACTCTTCCCATGATCCTGTGGGTGAGTCAGTCGTGACGGGCGGAGGTGATTCATGCAGGGCAAGTGCATGCTGGGTAAAGATGTGAAAGCCTCTGTGGGGTGGCGTGGTCACTAAAACTGTACATCACATGTTTTTCTCATAAGAACGAGAAACTCCTCCGTATCAGATGAACAGACCTCTCTCTCCTGACTTAAACACAAACACGCTCGTTTCAATACAGCATGTGACTTTACACTACAAATTGTTTTCTTATATTCTAAGAATGAACAACATAATAAAATGGAAAATAATAAATGTATGAATAAATACAATTTTCCATAAATGGCATTATAATAAGAAGTTGGTCAGCAGCAAGACAACGTTAAGATGTGAAATCAGATCATTCATCTTCACCACATCACAGAAGAACAACATCTGACTTTACCTTTAGCTTGAGCGGCGATCACTTCTTTACTCAGAGAGATTTTCCCGATCACATCATCATGACTGTGACATAAAAAAAAACATTACTGTCATCCTAAGACGTTC
Source organism: Triplophysa rosa (assembly GCF_024868665.1). NCBI lineage: Eukaryota > Metazoa > Chordata > Actinopteri > Cypriniformes > Nemacheilidae > Triplophysa > Triplophysa rosa. Next base: position 22,863,884 of record NC_079906.1, read on the forward strand.
TATGACAAATACAGTTTTTCATGATCCAACAGAATGTAGACACATGACTATAATTTAACGAGACAAATCACATGAACATTAAAGAAAGAATCTGCATTAAGCTGTCCGTGTGACACGTCTGTGTGCTCGTGTGCGTCTACATCAGAGATCTGCATTAACACCGAAACACTCTGAGACTTGATGGTTCACATGTCATCGTGAAGAGAAAAGAGTGTCCCGCCTGCTGTCAGCTGTTGGTTTAGTCATCCGATGTCACACTTGTACACTCGGCCCTTCTGTAAGAAGGTTTCAGAAGCACCCTTTAAACTGACATCTCTGTCAGAATCCTCCCACCCTCATATCACTTCAAACTTCTGTGACTTTTTCCAGATTTCATAAGATGAAATGCATGATGATTTTTGACTAAATGACATCATCAGGTTGGGCTTTGAACTCCTCCTGCTGTCTTATTGAAAACAAGCTTTGCACTAACACGACGACAAATGACCGGCGAGCCGCCACAGTTCTGGGTGATCGCTCAAAAAACTTGTGCTTTCGATCTTAAAGCACATTTTATTACCCAATGGTGTCCTCGTCCATCACATAGAAGGTGAGCGAGTGGAAGCCGGAGGGCAGATGAAAGGAATATTCTTCCCCCCAGAACGGATTCAGGTTCTTCCAGATGGTCGCTGTCCTGGATGGAGCACAGCAGAAAAATCATTTCATTTCTTAAAAAACACTGTTGCCAAGGTTCAACCATCACTCAGTATTAAAGATTTATGCAGTTTACACGTGCATTTCAGGCTGCGTTCGTGAATTTGCCTGGATACAGAAACCATTTAAATGACCATAAGTGACGATGATGGAAAACAATCAATCGGTTCACCCCATTTCTCAAAGGGACGCTCGATCATTTCCATTTCAAAAGACACAAAGCGTTTTAAATATGCACCACACCAGGTGTGCAGAATCAAATATACGGCATCTAAAAGACGAACACACACACATTTACTGAACACACAAATCATTTTGTGTCGTTGGAGGGGGTCTTCCAATTATTTAGTTGATCTCCATGGTAACGGGATGATGCTGTAAAGAGCTGATGCTTGATTGTGATACAGAAGAAATATGTTTGTGTGTGTGTGGGGGGGTCATAACAAAAATCACAGCACACGACAATCCCCCATTAACACTATCAGTGTGAAATAGTAAAGAATGCATCATTATGTCTATTACCAAACTAGCAGAACTCAACATTCATCTCAATTATATTGATCATGTTAAATGATTACAAAATGTTTCAGGCATTGTTGTTTACAAATGCTGTTTACAAACAAAACGCATGTTTACCTTCATTTGATCTAAATAAGGACATAACATATCTATTAAATAAGAAAACGTATAAATACCACAAACGCTTTCTAATATACAATAATAAACTAAACCAAATCTTACATATAACCCGTTTTGCATACAGTATGTAGATTTAACGGAATAAGTACAAATATTTTTTCGTAGCCTATTAATTTTTCTATTTAGAGACATCTTACCATCTCAGGTAAGAAATGAAGACTTACCTGGCCATAACTTCATTGTCAACTTTGATGAGACAGTACGGATCACTGGTCCCAGAACTGTCAAAAAACAACACGAACATGTCAAGAGCATCACCCCAGACGCACACAAACACATTAAGACTGAACAGACAATAGACTTACACATCTTTAGCGGGCAGATTTCTTCCTTCCACGATGCGAAAGTACAGAGAGCTGTTTCTGGCCATGATCAATGATCGATATCATGACACTGATAATAGCGACGCGTCTCCCACTGACGCTCCTGTTGCGCGCTGCGCGTCAAACCCCCACATGAGCGACGCAGTGGGTTCGAGCTCGAGCTGTTCAAACCTTACAAGAGCTGGACTATCACATCTGACCAAAACACGACAAACATCTCAGGACAGTGCTGGAAGACCTGTATTGAGTTTACTGTAAAACACTTGTCCTACATCATCCTCATTCATTACCAAATGATTGCAACGTCTCCAAAATAATGAAATAAAAAAATTACAATAAAATTAAGAAATCCGTTTAAGAGGACTATCCTCCGAATAAACTGCAGAATAAAATCCAGAGATGCTGTGGTAAGATCCACACTCTTCACGCAGGCTTCATTTGTGCAAATCCACGCAGGAATTCACGTGCTATTCCGTATATTTGATCCCGTGTCCCAGTCCATCACCGGTTATGAATAAGCTATCTGTGTGTTTTCTGTAGTCATCGGTATCTCAGATGACAGAAGACAATGTAACACAGTGAGTCGTGATCCCTCCAGCGTGCTCTCAGATCATGAAGAGAATTAATGAGATGATAGTAAGAAACTGTGTAAACAGCGACATCTGCTGGTGTGCGCCGCGCAGTGCAGAGAGGTCAGAATCATCAGACAGGTTTTATCGATCGGACACTTGAAATGTATGAAAAAAGAAACTCTAGTTTTCGAATTAATAAATACTCGTACATATAAAATATATAGAAACTCTAAATAACTTGGGTAAAAACGCTATAAATTATTTTCTAGCGTGTTAACATTAATAGTTAACAGCAGACGCTTTTACCCAAAATGACTGACATAAAATAAAATAACGAAGCGATTCAAGTAGGCATTAAAGTGCAAAAATACAAAGTTTTAACCATATCTATCTATGGTTTTCAGAGAAATATAAACTAGATATGTAATTAGAAGAAATTATTTAAAGGATTTTATTCTATTAAAATAGTCGTTTATAATTGTAGAGAAGGGCAATATTAATACTGGAATCTAAAAACATTTGAGAGTTATATCATGAGATCTGAGAGTTAACAAACGAGAAAACACAGCAAGAATACTCTCAGGCACACGAAGGGGCAATCCTGTGTGCTGGAGGACCCCAGACGCATGCGCAGAACCTGCTCGTGTTTGAAAACAATCGCACTACATGTGTGTTCATATTTAAACTTGACACACCACATACATTCTCTTTCAAACGTTAGAAAGGTGAGATCACTTTCAACTTAATCATGTTTAAACGTATTAAGATGTTTTTGCGGTTTTTAAAGTGATGATTTACAGCGATTTTACCTTGAAAAAGTAGTTAGCAGTCATGTTTTAAGACACCAATGGTGCATAAATAAAACGTTCATTTACACACTTAGAAAAAATATGTAATTGAAATCTATTTATCTCTCTTTGCACACGTCATTGCAATCCTCTGTTATTACGTATGTATGAAATGTTAAACGTATTTTTTACTTTAATTGACGTGTTCATGTATGAGCATGGCGTATCTAGTCATCATTTAGAGTTGGCAAAGTGTGGTTTATATTGAATAGAGTTTATTTCCAAAAAGAGATTGGGATTTAATTTGTTAAAATCATGTTTTTTTTATTGTGCATTCCAATTAATGTCAATCAAACTGCAATCCCAGCTAACAATTTTTGGTTCCCAGAACGTTCCCCTAACGTCAGTTTTTGGTTCCCAGAACGTTCCCCTAACGTTAGTTTTCGGTTCCCAGAACGTTATTTTCTAAGGTTTGTTTTTGGTTCTCCAGGAAAGTTTTCTTTACGTTAATAGAACGTTAGTTTCCGGTTCCCATAACGTTCTGGGAACCAAAAACTAACGTTAGGGGAACGTTACCCTAACTTTATAGAAACCATGAAACTAACGTTTATTTCCGTAAAGATAACCAAAAACAAACCTTAAAAAACTTTCTGGGAACCAGAAACTAACGTTAGGGGAACGTTCCCAGAACGTTAGCCTAAAATATTTTTCTCGGTCCGTTTACACATCAGTAATGAATACATCCATGCTGTGTTTTTATCCATCGCTTGTCTAACGTTAATCTAATTAAAATAAGTAAAATACATCATCCCACACAATATGGAGGATGAAATCAATGCATTAGATTATTCTTTTAGCCTAATAATTCCTTTTTCATCACTGAAGTAGCCTAATTTTCGATTTAAACAGCACATATCATTTCTAATAAAACCACACTGTGTGTAGGCCTACTTCAACATCAGCCATTATATATATTGAAATAAAATAACCAATGACATCAACACAATATTTAAAGCAGATTTTTATTGACAAAAGAATAGACATTTAATTATCTTCAGGCTAACAATATTCTTGTCTCACCACAGAAGTATAGCGCGGCTCCGTCTTTAGATATAACAATCAAAAGCCCTGAGTTTCAGTCCTTACATCATGGTCTGTTGATTTAGATGTGTCAAATCAATCGAAAAACACGAAAATATAAGTCTACTCTCAAATCTGTACGGTTTTAAATAAAAAATAAAACAAATAAACCGCTAAACTAATGTGTTAGTCGGTGAGGTAATGACCGTTAATTTTTAAATGATGGGAGTGCGCGGCAGAGCGGAGAATGCACGTGCTCGAGCGCACACACATACAGTAACAGACAACCACACTAAAGAAATACACATGGATATAGATGATTGTATTTTCATTTAGCTTAACTAGTTTATTATTTTCAGCCATTAAAAGGGCACATTTATTAATTTCATTTGGTTTTCAATGTGATCTTATAATTTATGTATTGCACATGTCACTGACGTTTACCAGTTTTGACTATTTTTACCATAAAAAATAACCAGACAATAACCATCAGGGAACGTTACTTTCTGGTTATTTTCTGGTTGCAAAAAAATAACCAGACAATAACCATCAGAGAATGTTATTTTCTGGTTATTTTCTGGTTATTTAAAAAAAACAGCCTGCAACATTCTGGGAACGTTATTTTCTGGTTGCAAAAATAAAACCTAAAAACTTTAAAAAAAAAATTTGGGGAACCTAAAAAAATAAACAGATATCTGGTTTTGTATAAATAAGATTTGTGACTCAGACAGTAGCCAGAGATTCACTGTTTCCAGTAATGCTCTTCCTAAAATGACATGTTTTTTTTAAACTTTCTAAACTTTTTAAAAAAAAATTTGGGTTCCCAAAAGATAACCAAAAGGGAACCAAAAATTAACGTTAGGGGAACGTTCTGTGTTTGCTGGGAATTTTGTTTTGTTTTGATTTAAGCCATAATAACTGAACAAATACAGCTAACTAACACAATTGAACACAATATAAACATGATTACATAATAAAAAAACATGATTTTGGAAAACAAATGTAAATCTCTTTTAGGAAATAAACTCTTGATTTGTTTCTCAGATAATAGATTCTGAATGGGGGATGGACACATACAGTTTGAGTGATGATCAGTCTGATGCCGCTAGACAACAGGAGAGACATTATTACCTGCTGTCAGAACTTCAGACACTGGTGAAGGACCTTTCCAGGTACATACGTCACATCACTCCAGCACAACACGTCACATCTTTAGTTGTGTAATGTTTTTCTTTGATGTCAATAGGCTTTTGTAAACGTGGATCTAAAAATAGATTTATGAGGATTATGTGTTTGTTTGCTTCAGCTCATTTCAGCAGCGCCTGTCGTATACGACGCTCAGCGATCTTGCTCAGGCTCTCATCGACGGGACGGTGTATGAAATAGTTCAAGGACTGTTGGATATTCAACACCTGACAGAGAAAAACCTCTACAACCAGAGACAAAAACTACACAGTGAACACAGAGGTGTGTTTGCTGACTTCTTTTGAGGGCTGTAGTTTTTATTACAAATATTATATACTATATATGAAGAGTTTGGTTCCAAAACTCTGTTTAATTTCCAATTTTTTTTTATTGTGCATTCCAATCAATATCAATCAAACTGCAGTTGGTTTGTTTTGATTTAAGCCATAATAGCTAAATACAGCTAACAAATACAATAAAAACATGATTTTAGAAAATTGTTAAAAACTGAGTTATCTCATTTTGGAACCTCTTCATATACTGTATACTATATACTATTGCATCTGTGATAGGTAGTTTTGTATTTGTGGCTATGAGATGCTGGAAATAAAGAGCTATTATTGTCTGTCTGTCTCAGCGCTCAAGCAGGATTTGCTTGGAAAACACAGACAAGCTCTGCAGACGTGCAAGTCTCATAATGTGGCTGTTCTGAAAAGTAACCAGCGAACTGAAACCGAGGTAAAACAGATCATCTGTGTGTGTGTTTTATATAGTCACACATCAAACACTGTCTCACTCTTATGTGTTTCAGGCTCTGGAGCAGCGTGTGAGAGAAGAGCAGAGGATGATGGATGAGAAGATTGTTGCTGAAATGGATCAGAAGGTTCTGGACCAGCAGAACACGCTGGAGAAAGCAGGTGTTTCTGGATTCTACATCACCACTAACCCACAGGTTATACTCATTTTCTCTTTATCTCTCTTAAACTGTTGAGTTGAACTGCTGGATTTTATTTTCTTGATGTTAAAAATGAATATTCTGCAGGTGTGAGCGATCGTTTAATTACAGCATCACGTGCTTTAATGCATCATGTCATGTAGGAGACTGTCTCACACACAATCATGTAAACATAGAAATAGACAAATCATATAGACACTTGTAGTCATTGAATATGTACGACAGCAGATCTAGAAGTGTGTGTGTGTGTGAGTGCAGATTCAGTTTGTATATCGTCTTGTCGATCTTACAGGAGCTGATGATGCAGATGAATCTGCTGGAGCTGATTCTGAAGCTGCAGCAGAAAGAGATGGTTTCAGGAACACTGCCCTGAGAACAGCTGAAGTGCATCATGGTGTTCATAGACATACACACATCAAGCTTTCGATCTAAAAAATGATTTATGCAGAGATTCACACTGGATTCTCACTGGTTGTTTAGCAAGATGTTGGTATCTTCTGAATGTTTTTGCGGTGGACTTTTATTTTGAACCAATACACCTGTGGACATTAAGTTAATGGTAGGCAAATGAAATGATCATGCACAACCTTTATTTTGATGATAAATATTGTTTTGTTTATTTGTTTGTACAACAGCTTGAACTGTAAATGTTTAGTTCACTGTTGTGATTGTCTTCAGATATGTAGCTTATGGATACTCATGTTTGGTTAAATTCTGTATTATTTTTAAAAATAATTAAAATATATTTTTCCTTATTTGTGGACATTCGTTTTTCTTAAAGTCCCCGTGAACCGAAAGTTGCGATCGTTTTTACTTCCGTATTCTGACACATTTCCGCTTGAAAGGGAATTTCAAAGGATAAAATTAGTGGGCGTGGCTTGCGTTTTTCACTGCGAATTGATTGGATGTGTAAAAACACCTCATTGATTTTGAAATGAAGCTGGCAGCAGACTGACCGTTGAAGAGGAGGAGTTAACGGATGCTCCGGCCAAGCCGTGTAATTTACGTCATTAGAGATGGATAGACATTTCAGGGCGGAAGTGCATTTTCAGATTTTTACTGAAGATTATGAGGGTACATGAGTTTTAAAAAGGAAATGACTTTTTACGCTGCAATATTTCATTTTTAATTTCACTGGGACTTTAACAAAATGAGCTGTATCATGAAGTTACGTTAGGTTGATTTTTAATCTCAGTTAAGCCTAGAGGATGGTGTCAGTATGTTATATGTGGAGAATAGTAAATCCTCTGACTTTAGAATTGACTAAAATGAATGTCTTTTGCTACAGATCTGATGAATTTTACAATTATTTAGCATTAACACGAATATACTGTATGTTCTAACTTGTTTTTGGCTCTCTTATAGAAACAACAAAAAAGAAATTGTACGCAGTTGTTCTATAACAAAACTAATTTACTTATTTCTTCAATATAGTTAAAGACATAATGTAATGATATAGTGTCATTTATTGTGTGATTAGTTGTTCGCTTTGTATGTTGACACACTGACGGTTAACAAAATATATTTAAGTGAACCTCTGCTGTTTTTCATTTTCTCAGTATTAAAGTGACAGCATATATTTTCTTAAGCAGTTTAATGAACCCCTCGGATGCTCTGTGTTGAAACATTAGTTTTATGTGTTGGTGTTTCCTCCGGTGGGTTTTATTGGTTGGTATAGTCTCCTAAAATGCTTTTAAAATCTTTTCTCTCTGGTGTTCACTGACAGAGTCTTTACATTCATGCATTATCCAAAGCGACTTACATTGCATTATTCTATACATTTGTATCTGAGTATGTGCAATCCATGGGATCCAACCCATGACGTTGGCGTAGCAGCATGCTCTTACTGGCGTGTTGCGGGCGCCATCTTGTGTCGAGACGCGGGATTTCATTCAAAGTGGAGTAGCCACGCTTCATGGTTTCGGGCAAATGTACTAAATATTTACTGATATCATTAATAATTTACGATTTAAGCTATATGATGCGATTTAATACACAGTCGCTTTCTTGAAAGCTTTTTTAAATTTAAACGTTAAATGTTTGACGGAAACAGAGGGGTGGAGTCAAGCAGATGATTGGCAGAAATCACCTGCGCGGAGATGTGAACGTAAACAGTGATGGATATCAGAAAAGATACATAAGAACCTCTGGATCTTAACAAAAAAGTACATCGAAATCAAACCCTCTTGAAATCAGGTACAAGACTGTTGTGTGAGTGCGTGTTATGGAGCGAAAATTGTTTCTAAACTTAACAAACAAATCCAGCGTTTTGCAAACAAACGCAACCTTTTATGCAAAAGAAATAAACTCTGAAACAAACAGAAAGCGTTTTACAAATACGTAATGCAATTCGAGAGAAAATGCAAAGGTGTACCATATAAATGTACTGTGTTTAAGTCTCACCTTTTTATGAGATTCTCTCAGCTTGATTTTCTCAAATGTGACCGTGCAGATTTTCTCAGTTATTTTTTTTTAGATTTTTTTTTTTTTTTTTTTTTTATATAGTTTTATATAGTTATGCAACTTCTCCCAAAACAGCAGATAGTTCAAATGTTTGACTTATATTTATATTACAGTTTTTGTGCTGGTTTATTTTATTGCAAAAATTGCCCAATTAGCTTGAAATAGCCAAAAAAATAGCAGCATTCATTTTAAACCTAAATAGGAACATGGCAACCAAACAATGTAGACGACTGACTGAAACAACTGCCACGACGATTTATTTGCTTTTTCATCTTTTATAGCCTAGAAAACTCTCTACTTTAATGCCATAGTGTTTGACATAATGTTAAATACTTTGTATCTATGAGTTGCTATGGATAAAGGTCAAACATATGTATCAATGCAACTTTCATGCAGAAAAATTACTAAAAACCGAGTCGCATCTCAGAAAGAGCGCAAAATACTAAAATCTTACAAAAATTGACATATAAACCAGGCCCGGTTCCTGCCAGGTGCAGAAGGGTGGACTAGCAGATATCCTGGGTGGGCATATAGCCCAACCACACAGACAGTATAGCTGCAGACAAAATTAAGAGTCCATTTCAAAAGTATTTTCCTTTTTTCTGATAAGAATGTGTTTTGGTAAAATGATCATTTTTGTTTATTTCTGTGAACTTCTGACAACATTTCTCCCAAATTTCATATAATTTCTTTTTATTTATTTGGAGAAAATGAACTGGAGAAAACCGGTCAAAACAACAGAAAAGATGATCTGTATTTTTAAAACAGAAACACCGCAAAAAACAAGTTCATATTTAGTTTTAAGCGACACAAAACTAATGTTTGTACATGTTAGAAAAAGTAAAAAAAGAGTTTTATGAAATAACCCAGATTTTTTAAAATTAGTTTATTATTGTGCTCAGTCTCTCTTGAGGTTTGCTTTTGTTGGAATTCAACAAACACTGCAGTATATGACTGCAATACATGCAGGATTTAAATGATTTATGATGTTATAAATATAACAAACAGGGATTCATTACAGAAGACTGCGAGTTTAAAACAAAAAATAATTCTTGTTGATTATTGCCTTTTATATAGTAATTGTGTATAAATTATATAGTAATTTCATTGATGTTTTTCACATTAAATAAAGCGGTTATGTAAACTGGACATAAATAGAAGCCTACAAAAGAAAGCGGGCTAAGAACATTCCCCATCACTGAACGATCACTGATTTCTGTTTAATTTCGTTTAATGAATAGAATGAATTAATCTGATTACACTGCACAATGAACTTTACATCGTGTCTGCTGTTTTTCATGTGGTATCGTGAGCGCGCATCGCGCCTAAACTAAACTATTTTGCACATTTTTTCGCTACCACCTGCAGCGTGAATTGGGGTGTTTGAGATGGAGAGAAACAGATTTATTTCTGAAGCGGGAGCTTTGGAAGATGGAGCTTTCAGTCATTACTGAAAGTCAATAGGTTAAAATCTAGCCTATATATTGCAAGCAAATAATAGCTGTTTGTTAACTGCACAAATTAAGACTGCAAAAACGAAGAAATGAATCTGATTTTACTGCACAATTAATTTGACATGCTTAATTTTACATATGTGCAGTGCGTCTAAAATTCCTTTGCACAGTATTTTGCTTCCACCTGTAGCATGTAGCATGCTTCTCTGTTACAAACTAAAGCCAGAGCAGTGAAGTGAAGAGTGACGTTGCTTTCAGCCAATAGAAAATACAACCATTTTTGGTGTTATTTTTTGATTCTCATTGGGTGGGCAAGACAGACGTTTAGGTGGATTCAGCCCACCCCTGCCATGTCTAGTGCCGGCCCTGATATAAACACAAAATGATGTCAAAATTCCCTTATAAGAGAGTATCCTTGTAAAAGTAGTTTGTTTTGTGAACGTAAACAGTTGGGAAACAAGAACGAGAGAATGAGATGGGTTGGAAGGGGTGACAACATTGCAAATGCATCCAGTTTGTTGTACGTTATTTGTATATTAAAACCAATGCATAATTCATTATTTATTATTAAGAACAGCAACTGATTATTATTAACAGTTTCAATAAATTTCATGAGACTAACTGAATGAAACTTAATGAATGAAATTAATTCAGTTTCTGGCACTGGCAAGGGTGGCACTCAAGGTAATGTTCATGGCTTCTTCCTATAGAAATTAGTGTCAAATTCCCAATAGCACCACCTGCTGTTTTGTAAGAGGAAGTTGCACATGCACTTGTGAGAAAATCTGCACGGTCACATTTGAGAAAATCAAGCTGAGAGAATCTCATAAAAAGGTGAGACTTAAACACAGTACATTTATATGGTACACCTTTGCATTTTCTCTCGAATTGCATTATGTATTTGTAAAACGCTTTCTGTTTGTTTCAGAGTTTAGTTTCTTTTGCATAAAAGGTTGCGTTTGTTTGCAAAACGCTGGATTTGTTTGTTAAGTTCAGGCACAATTTTCGCTCCATAGGCGTGTTTGTTTGTTTCTCATCGTCCAGATGTTATTGTCATATGAATGAACGAAGGTTTGCATACTTACAGTACAGAAGTATGCCGTTGTGTTGTGTTGTGTTGTTGAGCTTCTGCTGATGTTTATTCAGGTTCTTTTGGTGATTTTTACTTCAGAGTTTGTAAATGCCTCTACAGCAGTATCCAAGAACATCCAGTGAAATCGATTGCTTTGATTGAAGCACCACATTAAGTATTTAACCCAGAATTGACCAAAAAAACAACAACAACACAGAAACACAACAAACCCAAAAGCACAGCAGTTTCAGTATTTAAGTTGTGAAAAGTTTTATTGTTCAGTTTTTTTTATAGGTAACCCTTTTAAAAAAACAGCATATGCTGGGTTAGGTATGTTTTGATGCTGGTTTGACCATCTTAAACCAGGGGCATGTTCAAGGCTCAAACCGGTGCGCAACGTTTTGCTACGGTTTCCGGGTTGAACGACACGTTTCCTGGAAACGGTTTGCAACGGTGTGCAACCGGGTTTGAGATGCGTTTTCTCTTGTTTGGTGGGCGTGTCAAGAATGTCGGCCCAATCAGCAGCAACATGTGTATAACCCACGCGGTATTAAAGAGACAGCTCGCACAATGGGTCCAAGTAAAGTCGTTTAAATGTGTCGGTATACGCAACAATTGAAGATATTAGAAGACATGTATTTTGCAGTATTAAACACGTATTTATTCTGATTTCATCAGGCTCTAAAAATTCTTCAAAAAGAAGAATTCAGCCCCAACGTTCAGCCCCGACAAAACGTTGCAAAACGTTTTTAAATGTAAACGGTGGTGCGGTTGAACGTCCTGTTGTGATGACGCAAGAGTTGAACTATGGCAGCTGAGAAGGCCATTCTTTGTGTTCTTCTTGAAGAATTTTTAGAGCCTGATGAAATTGGAATAAATACGTGTTTAATACTGTAAAATACAAGCCTATGCAGTTTTTTTCAACAGGGAAGGACTCAGGAGACCCAATGAAGTCTGTATATTTAAGTATAAACTGAGACGGTTGTTGACATAAATGAATACTATCGAGATATAAAATGAATGTGGATATAGCTCAGATCATTACGCGCCTGTGATAAATGTTTGTTGGTATTGTCATTCATGATGTTTTGGCAAATCTGAGCTCAGTTTGTGACATTGTTGAGATCTCATCTGAATCTCTCTATATGAGATACATGTGAGACTGAGGTGTTTTTCTGAGGAGAAATATATGAGAAACATCTCCTTTTAGTGTATTTGCGCGTTGGCTTTGCTATTATCTCTCTTTCATCAGAATCAGAATCAGAATCAGAATCAGAAGAGCTTTATTGCCAAGTGTGCTTGCACACACAAGGAATTTTCTTTGGTGTTGGAAGCTTCTAGTACAGACATTCAACACAATGACAATACAATATACAATATAATACGATTTACAGTCTAAAAGATTCTAAATTGTGCATATATTCAATTCAATTCAATTTTATTTATATAGCGCTTTTCACAATGTGCATTGTTCCAAAGCAGCTTTACAGGAGCAAATAAGAAAAACACAGAAAGGTAAAACACAGCACAGTGCATGGTGTTTATAGACCAAGCAAGATCATTATAATAAATAATATCTAATAAATAGATGAATAAATAAATAAATAAATAAATGCAGTCTCCCGGTGAGCAAGCCAACACTGCACTGCTCTGCTGTGGCGAGGAACCCAAACTCCAATGCTGAATAATGGAGAAAAAAAAACCTCGGGAGAAACCAGGCTCAGCCGGGAGGGCCAGATCTCCTCTGACGTGTCATGGCTGCACTCAGTGACCCCGACCAAAGCCACCGAGCAACGTCCACGAAGAACAGGGAGAGCCCACGAGCCGCGACCCAGGAAGCCCCACCCGCCGAAACCGTGCAGGTCCAACCCGGTCTCATTCCGCGATCAACAACAGACAACAGAGGAACAACCAGGGAAAAGTAGTAATGGCATAATTAACTTTATTCCTCTGTTGTCCGACATCGACCACAAAACAAGACCAACCAGACCAGATCCACACAGTCCCAACAAATGAAACGCCCCGAACCACAACCAACAAGCCCCCCCACTCCCCACAACACCCACCCAGCTACCTCCAATCAAAGTCACTGAGTGCAGCCATAACTTCAAACTGCTGTCGTGTGATGTAAGTTTAGCATTAAATACCAAGTATTGTAAATTTAGCATTTATGTGACAGGTAGTCCGTCTTTGCTCTCTGCTGGGGATGGAATTGTCTGAGCTGGGCCGGCCAGATGGTCGCCTTTTTCTTGGGTGGTGATGGAATTGCCTTGGATGGAGCTGGATGGTCAGTCAGTCCGCAGGCTCTCGCAGGAGGATGGCACGGGATTTTCAGATGTAGCTGGTGTAATTTCTAGTTGTGGATGGGCATATGACGTTCATCTGGGTCTGGCGGAATCTCTCCCTACCTCGGGATGGGTATCCCGAGGCGAGGGCAGAAACAGAAAGAGAATAATTAGCGTAGCTGCTGTTCATTAGCTATGTATTAGTGAATGCTTGGCTGAAAAGATGTGTCTTTAATCTAGATTTAAATTGGGAGAGTGTGTCTGACCCTCGAATAGTATCGGGGAGGCTATTCCAGAGTTTAGGTGCTACGTATGAGAAAGCTCTACCCCCTTTGGTGGATTTAGTTATTCTAGGTGTTATCAAAAGTCTGGAGTTTTGAGATCTTAGAGAGCGTGATGGGTTGTAGTGTGGTAGAAGCTCTGTTATGTAGGTAGGGGCTAAACCATTTAAGGCTTTATAAGTAATTAAAAGAACTTTAAAGTCAATACGATACTTAATGGGTAACCAGTGAAGGGTTGATAACATTGGGGTTATGTGATCGTATTTTCTGGACCTGGTTAGAACTCTGGCAGCTGCGTTCTGAACTAACTGTAGTTTGTTTATTGATGATGCAGGACAACCACTAAGCAGTGCATTACAGTAATCAAGTCTTGAGGTCACAAATGCATGAATGAGCTTCTCTGCATCAGCCACACATAAAATATTTCGCAGTTTGGCAACATTTCTAAGGTGGAAGAAGGCTGTTTTTGTGACATTTGAGATGTGATTTTTAAATGACAGGTTGCTGTCTAATATAACGCCAAGTTAATATAACGCCATATATAAAATAAAGACTAAATTGTGTAAAACAATTTAGTGTGTAATGTGTAAAACTGCTTAAGAGACATTGCTCTGTTCATCTTAAAGTTGGATTGAAATAATATGATTGTGCACACATTTGAATTTCTTTTTCGCTGTTGTGGCTCATAGTCGTACGATCCGTCAGTATTAAACTGTCATTCGGAGAATGTTTAAACCTTAAAAGCACTTTGGACCTCAGATTGATGTTCTTCAGCTGAGCTGATCCAAACACATTGAGGAATTCAGTGAGGAGAACCGGATGAGCTCTAGAAACAGGTGCGGTGGGACGGAACGTTTCATCAGCACATTAATAACCCAAAGACTGGATTTGTCACACACCGAACAGGAAACAGCAGAAGTCTGCACTTCCTGTGAATCCGTCATATGGATATACAGCAGCTCGACCACACAGAGTGTGATGAATGGAGGGGATTTTCTGTACAGGGTGTGTTTGCAGAGATAATATTGACCTCTGAACATACACATCTGTGTGTGTGTGTGTGTGTGTGTGTGTGTGTGTGTGTGTGTGTGTGTGTGTGTGTGTGTGTGTGCATTTACTGCGTGCTGCCATTGGGAGGCAGAGCACAACAACAGATGACTTTCAGAAGCACTGAAAAAAACAAAAAGAAAAGCTGCAAAGTTAATGCAAAATCAACTACGGTATTATAGAATGTCTGAATTTTTACGGATTTAGTGAGTAAACTCATTTTTACTCAATTTAATTGAGTAATGGCTCTCAATATTTAAGTTCACTTAACTTTGTGCTCATGTTAACTGGACTTGAAGTCGTTGTGTTCATATACTGTACTGTGCCGAAGGACAAAGATGATTGAGAATCATTCTTGAGAAATCATGACCGAGTCTTTGTCAATCATTGAGTTACCTCGCTTCTCCACAAAATGAACAGCAAACTACATTTGTGTGTGTTTGCGTTACTGTGGAGAGAGAAACACAATGTTCATGGGTTATTGTGTACCAAAGCAAACAATCTTTTTTCCGGAAAATTGTTTTTAAAAACAAAAGAACATCAGTAATACTAAAAAGACCATAAACCCTATGACCTATTATAAGAACTAATTAAAGTCAGAAAATCAGTTCTTATTCTTTGACCGCATTCATGTTTAAGTGTATGGATTTTGTATAGGGCTGTCAAACGATTAATCATGATTAATCAAATTAAAGTTTGTGTTTACATTATTTATGTCTGCATACTGTGCATATTAATTTTATAATATGTGTTTAACACATACAGCACATGCACATACATGTGTACATATTTAGGAAATATTTACATGTATTTAATTTTATTTATCAATAATTTAAATCATATATAAATGTTTATTAATTGTTATATTTATTTGAATTGTATATTTTTCTTAAATATACGCATGTATGTATGTGTATGTTTTTTATAAATACAAAATGAATATGGACAGTATACAGACATATGTTATGTAAACACAAACTTTTATTCTAAGTGTGATTAATCGCGATTAATCAGTTGACAGTTGATTCTTAAGTTATGGGATCGAACCACAACATTTTCAGTAATGTGTAGTCATGGCTGCATACTTGTTTTTTTTTTAAATACAAGCAACATTAAGGGCTTACAGTGACAGACAGATTAAATGAGATTGAACTGTGTTTTACAAAGATCAGCACATTTATCTACATGAAGTTTTCAGCTCTCTAGGAAAAACACCGCAAGTCATTGAAATATGATCAGGATTCTGTTTTACCCACAAAGACAGCAGGACGCAGTTGTTTACATGTTAATTTTGGATGTAAATACAGGTGGTTCAGTAAATATTGTGCATGCTGTAGCAGCAGGTGAATGTCACTCCTATGGAGATGTGATTATTGAGGGATTCCAGCAAAAACTTCTGTGGTCAGAGAGTACAGCGCAATGATTCTCTCTGTGCTAGTGTGTGTTTTAAAGGTTATGGGTTTAATTCTGCAGTACCTAACAAATCGCATTCTTTAATGATTCTTTAATGGTTTTCAGGAAGCTGAATTAAAATATCGTCTGGGTCTCTGGGACGTGTGCTAGTTATTTAGAGCTGAGCAGCCACGCTTGCTCATTACAGCCACTAAAAGCATGATGGGAAGAGACTTGCTGATGTCAAGAGCTATAGTCAGTTTCATCAGTTAACTCTAACATGGTTGTAAAGTGAGTTAAATGTATTGAATAATTTGTTTATTAAAAACATACTTAGTTGAACGTGAGTTGTTGTATTTGTTGTGTTGATTTCATTAGCAGCTGGGAACACAAATGTTATGGTTTTTATTTTGATGTTGTAGAGTGTTAATTCACTGTGAGATGTGCGGAACGTTCTGTATTTCCTAGTTTTTCTCCGTAGCGTAACAGCAAACACTGTCAGTGAGTATTATGGCACTATTTTCTGTCCACATCCGAAAAATAATGTAAATGTAGAACTGGTTTTCTAGAGCAGGATTACGAGTTACACTTGAGTGTGTGTTTATTGATTTTTTTACTTTGCAGTTGTAAGAATCATGTTTTTTTTACTGCTGGTATATGTTGTAAAGCAGCTGTTTTACAGCCTTGCATGATTCTCTGTTGGTCATCAGCAGGTTTCAATGATCGTTCTTTACAGCTCATCATAAAAACACGCCGTTCACTTCATTTCTGTTGCGCGGCCCAAATTCGATGTTCTGCACGTCAATGGAAAACTAGGACAGAAGTTTAGGAGTTAGTCCAGTTTCACATTCTGTATGTGGGCTCTATTGTGTTGTGGTGGGATTTGCCCTGAGATCAGCTGGCCTCTACCAAGACTCTCCGTGACTGAGGCCCGACTGGATAAAATGAAGTGAAGCTCGCACACAAGCACAAATAATGAACGTGTGTAATTCATCCAAGAAAACGCTGAAAATGTGCATCGTATGACTTCGAAATAGTCCAGAACCAAACCAGAGCGAGTGCTGTAAATAATGAAGTGCAGATATACTTCATTACTGCACTTAAATTAGTATATGTAGATTTAGGCCGATAACCGATAATTCTTTAACATTGGAAGCCGATAACCGATATCATGGCCGATGTACGGTTTCTAAGTGATAATGTCCAGGCAGCCGGTTGTTATGGCAGAAATAATCCCCGACAGTGTGATCAGGACGTGAAGCGGAGGGTCTTGTATCACACTGAAGGGGCGTATTTCTGTGATAACAGACGGCTGCTCGTACATTATCTCGCTTATTACACGGCTACTTGCCACATGAGACAAAAACTGGACATAAAATGTGAATTAGAAATATTTGATTAGCTCATTTTTACCGAACGCAGACCTTCTGCGAGGAAAAGCCGCTTAGTTTCAGTTTTAAAGTAAGAAACGACGTTCAAACGTCACGAACAGGCAAATGGGTTTAATCATTAGTAAATATAATGTCATTATTACATGTTATTAAAAGACATATTTATAATTCATTTTTGTGTAATATTAAACTGCCCCTCTCAATATGATTTGCAGCATCCGGGTTACAGGGTGTTATAAGGTTTGAGCGGTTGTTATCTGAAAATAACAACACTTGGAATGTCGCGACTGGCCAATCAGAATCAAGCATTCAAATGAGCCGTGTAATAAATATTAATATAACATTTTCTGAGACTGAAACAAAAGGCAAAAAGTAGACAACCACTCTTATTTGAAAACATTGACTGCAGAAAACAAGGTCACCATCAGTTCTCTTCCCCCCTGAAAATCATGTACTTTACACTAGTTAACGATTCTTTAACTTATTCTGGTATAATGTTTTATTTAATAAACAAATTAAAGATGTTCTTCCAGAGCAACCCAGAAAAGTGTTCTCAAAAGCCACAAGTCTATCACGTCTCAAGACAGAAAGCATTCAGACAGCAGTCGGCTTCAAACAATATGTGTTTGTTCCTATATGTCAACATTCATAAATGTCTAGTTTTGCTAATAGCAGTGAGTGAACGATCACGACAGAAAGACAGTGCTGTACTGGGTTTTAACTGTGAGCAGCGTGCAGCTGAAGAAGTTTAACCAGAGGAAATGATTAGGGCTGCAACTAACGATTATTTTGATAATCGATTAGTTGGGCGATTATTTTTTCGATTAATCGGATAAAATGTTTAATTAGATCTTTTGCTTATAATGACTAAACCAGAGATGGGAAAAGTATACACAACTGAACTCATTTGCCTTCTCCCAAAATGTTGTGGATGTCTCCTAATTAACACACCAAGGCTGAGTTGATTCAGGTGTGTCATATTATAAGCAGCCAACAATAGTCTCTCCCAAACGTGGGAGGGATGGGGCGGTTGGCCAAAGAAATATATTTTTGTATCATTTAAAGTGAGATATTTGTCATTCAAATGTAGTGAAGTACAGTAAAGTATCCAGAAAAAATAATACGTAAGTATAGTACAAAAAGTGTACTTCCTTACTTCCCACCTCTGATATAAATAAACCCCCAAATCAGGGTATTTCACCTATTATGTACTTTGCAAAGTGCAAACGCCACAAATTGGGTTTTACAAATACAATCTTCAGTTTAGTCATTTAAAACTCCCCTTTAAACATTAAAACTGCGCGGCTTTAAAAGATGCATACGCATACGTTTGACTTTAAAACTGCGCACCTTGCGCTGCACGGAGAGACAAGTTTGACTTTAAAACTGCGCAACTTGTGCTGCACAGAGAGACGCATGCACGGAGAGATGCGTGCGACTTTAAAACTGCGCACCTCAGGCTGCACGGAGAGAGAAGTTTAACTTTAAAACTGCGTAGTTCATGCTGCACGGAGGGACATTTACAAGTAAAGAAGATGCGCTTGATTTATAACTGCGCAGCTCGCAAGTGAGTGACGTCACAGACCAACTAATCGATAATGAAATTCGTTGACAACTATTTTCATTATCGATAATTATCGATTTTATCGATTACTTGTTGCAGCCCTAGAAATTATTCATAATTAGTGGCTGTAATTTATCAGCCATACAAAATGACCATTTATCGGCCGATACCGATATGGACGATAATTTATAGTGCATCCCTAACTTAAATACATTTTTTGAATTTGACTTTCAGACGTTTACTCTTTTTGCCAAACAACATATTATTTTTTTACTCTGCATCTTTGTTGTTGCATTATTTGTGGACAAAAGCAGCAAGTAGGAAGAACTTTGAAACTTTCCAATCTTTTTGGAGTTTTAGATTTGTTAGTACATTTTCTGAATAAGATGCACGTGTCTATCCTCTTGTGCTTTTAGTAGGGCTATGGATGGGCTGCTTTAATGCTTTTTATAACATAAATGGATGTGAGCTGCATTACAGTAAATGAGGGTGCATTATCTACAACATCAGCCTGAAACTTTGAGTATTTGCTATTTTAGCTCATGTGACCTATAAGTGACGTCAGCCGAAAGGGTAAAGGCACTGCAAAGTATTACATTTTGATGAAATATGATGAAGATAAGGGCCAGAAAGCTGCATTAGGAAAGTAAATAAGGTGAATTCTGATGTTAAATTGAGTCTGGAGAGTCTTTTAATATCCTCTTCACCTTCAGACAACAGCATTAATACAGATGCCTGAAATGTCTTTGTGGCTTATGGTCTACAGAGGATTTTCTTATTCCTGAGAATAGATTATATTTGATGTGTTTGTGTCTAATGTGACCTTGTTGGTTTGGGACAGTTGTGTATTTCGCTACATCTGTCTCTAATGTGAAATTCACAATACGACCCGGTAAGAAAAAAACAAGTTTGTTGTCATGAGAGATTAGAAGAAATTGGGACAAATGTTAAAGGAAGGCAGTGTAATTTCTTTTCGACTATAAACGGACATTGTTTTCATGCATAAACAAACAGACATTGTGTTTATCCTGCAGGGAAAAGAAGGACAGAATTGAATTTACCAGACATCTTCATTGCAGTTTTTTTTCTGATCAACATTTTGTGAAGCTGTTGTTGTAGATATGTTTCTAAGAACGGGATATTCAGCGTATCACCACAGAGCAGGTCTGTGAGTTTTAAATCCCCGTCTTGAGTTTGCCGGCTTGTGATTGACAGTCTGTCTTAAGGAATGAGGGATGCTTGGCAGCGCCTGGTAAACTGGTCACGAGGGCGTCTCGAGGCATTTTCCCTTTACACCTTTGCATCAGATGACAGTCAGAAGCTGTCCGATTGAAACCCCCCACAAAAGTGCAGCATTTTAGCACCGTTCAGTGATAGAACGGACCATATTTCTCTCACTTTCTCTCTCTCTGTGAATGTCCATTTTTATTTTAAATGTACTTTATTGGCATGATTGCGTTTTGTTACAATATAGCAAGAGCATTTTACATATGAAGAGTTTGGTTCCAAAATGAGATAACTCAAAAATCATGTTTTTTTATTGTGCATTCCCAATTAATATCAGTCAAACTGCAGTTGGTTTGTTTTGATTTAAACCTTAATAACTAAAAAAATACAGCATACTTACACAATAAAAACATGATAACATCATAAAAACATGTTTTTTTTTTTTAAATGGAGTTATCTCAATTTGGAACCAAACTCTTCATATACGGTATAAAACAAGTAGAGACAATAAATACACAATATCACAATAACAATAAGTGCTATTAAAATGTGAAAAATAATGAAAGGCTTGTGTATTGGCAAGGGCCTTGAGATGCGATGCATATCACGATAGATATGTCACGATATAATATATTTCGATATAATACATGTTGAGTCACAGAAGAGAAGCAGCGCCAAATGTCCAATATTAAAGAACACCGTTGATCCGCTGCGTAGATCCAAAAAACGTATGGCCACAAAGAAAAAGTTCAAATCCGCACACGGTTATACAGTATACAGGGCTTTCACCTCCTCAAAAAATATTTATTTAATGCTTCATCAGAGGCCATAAAATCCAAAAAAACTTTTCAAGACGACTGAGGAAGAGTTGTGTCTCGAAAACGTTTTGCACTTTTCACTGGTTTTATATTATTATATATTGTATTATATTATATATTGCAATACTTTTTAAAATAAAAAATGTAAAAGAAAATAAAGCTGAAAAAACAACTTGCTCTGGACCACCTGGGGTATTTTTTAACATCCCACCAATAGAATCCATCACACACCAGTAGACACGATTATAGTTTCCATTTAAACCAATACAATTCCCATTATAAGCCACGCGTCGGCTCTGGAAGCTGGAGCATCTCGCTCATGCTTGAGACATGGCCGTGTGTACGGTATATGACGTTAAATGTGATTTTAAAAAATGTAGCGATAGGTTGGACTAACGACACACTATTATAAAATAATTGCGGTAGTTTGCTGTGTCGATATTTTAGCACAGCCCTAAAATATATAAATGTTAAAAATGGATTTGACACTCTCTCTTTATATGTCTGTCACTCTCTCCTCTTATAAAAATAATCATGGTTTTCTTACAAATACAATAAACAAACACTTTTACTATAAAACCATGGTTAATTGTCATTATTTTCATTTTCTTTATCTCTTTATGTTTCTCTCTCTCCGTCTCTCTCCCTGTCTCCCTCTCATGGAATCAATCCAGTGATCTGAGTGCTGGAGATGAGTTTGTATCCAGAGGTCAGCGCCGGTCCAGTGGATAAGACCGCTGAGAAAAGTCTCTTATCAAATCTGCAGAAGGACGTTCCTCTGACCTTCACAAACATTCAGACCGGCACAGATCCCTCCACACTAACCGTACAGCTCAGACAAACGTTTATTATTATTTATTTTGTGAAATTGTGAAGGCTATGATTTTCATGTCATTTGTGCATCAACATAATAAACAGAAACTGTTCTGCTGGGTAAGGCTGTTGTTGTGGTTTCCCAGAGGAAACGTTATTGCTCACCGGTTTCTCTTTCATAGCTCAGGACATTTGATTTTGTTTCATTTAAGTCTCAACGTGTTAGAATCAAATGAGTGTAATTGTTAAAACACATGGAGGTGTAAATGAATAATTTTAATCTGGATTTGAGTAAATGTGATATTAAGATTGACACATTGTTGACGTCTCTTCTCAAACTCCGAGACATTTGTGACATTTTAGACTCTAGAAATATCTGAGACACACATGAGACTTAAGCAAAAGTTTCTATTTGCTCTCCATTTATCTCATTGATGTCTAGGAGAAATAATTGCGATATTAAAGAGATCTCATGTGTCGTCTTTCTTTTTTTTAGGTTGTTGATGTAGGTTTTATGTAGCTTTATTTTCTAGTGTGTGTGTTTCTACAGTATATGTGGTTGGTTGTTTACTGGTCCAAATGAGCATTTATGTTCCTCATTAAAGTGAGATCAATAAATGCAGAAACATTTGGCAGATTTTGGAGAGAAACCAGAGCAGGCGAATGCTTGGACCGCCGTGTCTGTCTGCAGGCGTGGGTTTGAACGGGTGGCAGAGGAGAGCTTTGACTGGCAGGAACAGGTGCACGTGGCAGTGTGGAGGTCTCGCTTCTTTAGCCAACGATGCTCTGTGATGACAGTTACAGAAATGGACTTCATCCCATGTGGACTGTCGTGTCAAACGCGTCCACCTGTCCTCCTGAACAAAGATCTTCATAGTGCCATATGCAGCCACAGATGATGAAACGGCAGGAATAACAGAGCTGTCATCATAACACAGCCAGCGTTATCTCGATTACTCTCCGCTCCTCTTCTGACGCTTTGAGGGTTTATGTACCGGACACTTTCCGTTTAGTGCCTCTCTAGACGCCGCCATCTGTGAGCTGTTTGTGTTTAGACTTCCGGTGAGCCACTTTAGCTAATGACGTCGTATTGCGAGTGAGACGAGTGTGCTATTTTGACTGGCAAGTTCATATTTATTATGGAACCCAAAGGTACAAGCGTAATGTGTGCAGTGACAGGTTGCCATAATAGCCGGTAGAAACGCAAAACGTTTGCTTTGACCATAATGGATGTCCGCAAGCTATGATCTGCATCCATTATTCATTATTTTAGCCTACTGGATGTCCTTTCTCCTGGACAATTTACCTTCTTGACTACAATAACTAATAAACTATTACTACATTTATTAGTAAACGTTCAAAGGCAGGAGTTTACGGGGAGAGTGACACTAAATGTAAAATATCAGATTACATATAATACATATTTATCACAACTAAAACAGTCTGCAAATAGTGGTATTATAATATTAGCAGCAGTTAAAATTGAGCTGTAAGCATTTTTAAATGTATATAGCAGTTAAAACGTAATAATCTAAAGCAAACCTACCTGCCAGAGGATCGCAGCTGCATGACAATCAGTTACAGGACTCGCCCTGTCATTACATTACATTTTCATTCATTTGGCAGACGCTTTTATCCAAAGAACATTTAACATTTTGTCAACACGCTAAGCAGTTGGCTACTGCTAGCCTTTACCAGGCCATATTAGGAGGATTAAAGCTGAAGCAAGCAAGGGAGAGAATGAACGACATGAAATATCCGAGAGAAAATATGAAATTATTGAATAAATCCACTTCATCCTCCCACTGTGTAATACATCACGGGTGTGAAAAATATTCATCAGAGCTGTTTTAAAAGCTTTCGAGTGTGCTCCCGTGGCGACACACTTCCATTGTTTTCCACCGGCCGGCTAATAAAATGGAAGTCTTAACACAAAAAGGAAGTACGTCTCACATCGTTTACTTCCGCGTTCAAAAATAAAGTGGATAGCAGAACTCTTTTTGGTGCTATAGAACCTTTTTTATGAGGTTCCATAAAGAACCCTGCCTTGAAAAGTGCTACATAGAACCTCAGTGGTGCTATAGAGAACCCTATCTTTATCAGAAAACAGGAGGGGTTTTAATTGAGGTATTTTTTTTAATTCATTCATTTATTTTATTTTTTATAAAAACAATAAGCAAGACATGTAAATCAAGTAATACTTTTATTTCCTACTGGTCACATCATTAAATGTCATGCAACATTCATTATATTTGTACATATTTATACCTTTCACAATTTTGCATTGTTGCAAAACAGCTTTACAGAAAGAAAAACACATGAGCCCTAAACAGAGACAAAGGAAAAAGTAAAGAAATAAGTTCTAGCCCATTTTAGCACAAAAGCAGTAGAAATGTGAGAACAAAAATGTATAGAAATAAAAGTATATATATAACCAGGAAAATTATAAAAATGCATGATTACTATTTAAAGTTAACTGGTCAGCAAGATTATACAAGCAGTGCAGCCAAGAAGTCAGACAGGCAATAAAATGATTTCATCTTATATTGTTTTCTGTGTTGTGGCAGATATCTACAGCCATTATTTTGAGTTTTTGAGTTTCTGGCCAAACAAAAGTAGGGTCTGGCATGGGGCTCAAATTTGCAGGCCATGATCATCGCAGATTCCCACCACTTTCATCTATGGCTGTGGTCATCTTCCTTGAGCATCAGGCCGAACCAGAGCTGTGTCTGTCAGTGTCAGGTGTTTCCAGGAGCCTGAAGATGAGACATGGAGACAAAACAAGCTGATGTAAAAATCTCATATGCAAAACTGATGTCATGGCAGAAGTTTGGTTGCGCTGACTCCTGCAGTATAAACATGTTTTTGGTAATGAAGATACATTTTTATTACTTCCCCTTTGAATGTGTCACTGAATTTGCCTCAACCGTCAAAGTCAGACCTGCGGTGGTTTAGAGCTTGGCTTATGACTCACCTGAAACAGAGACATGTACATACAAGTACTATTAGAACACACAAAACTTCATTTCCAAAATTATTTTATTGCTATCATTTTAATGTGGAAAGGATATCAACTTTAAAAGAAACATGAATATATCGCCTTTAAAACATTAAGTATGACACAGTTGTCAGACTTCTGAGCTGAACTGATACTGGGTTAGCACCGCGAGAAATACCCGTCTCTTCACTCCCAGCACAAGGTCACATACGAAACGCTGAAATATCAAGAAATAAACCTAAATACATGTTGTACAACATACTGTTGAAGAAACATCCAGAAAAATGGTTTATGGAAGTTCAGCCAGTAGAAGTAAATAATGATTGATGCTAGGATCATATTGTTAATATAATATTTGTTTTAAATATTAAGTAGAGTATATACATTTTAACTATGCTAAATAATTGGTAAAGCAGATTCCCATAAATTACATAACCATAGAATATCTTAAATTATAAAAAAACATAAACTGTATGATTAAAAACAGTCTGAAGCTTACCTGTGGGGTGTGTCAGTCTGCAGGCACCTCAGCAGGACTGTTAAATCAGGACTTTGATTCAGGACAAACAACCAATCAGGAGGCAGCTTCTAAATAACTGATCTACTTTAAACCAAAAACAGGTGGGAATAAAGAACCCTTTCCCAATATTTCCTAATATTCTGCACTATATCACTCGTTGTGCTTTTGCATCTGTATGCAGACAGTCAGATGTTTTTGTTGAATTAACGTGTTCAAAATGTTCATTTTGCAATTCCAAAGTAACTCATTTAGTTTGCTGATAATATCATATAAAATGGTACTTAAAGAGACTGTTGGACCTTACAGGACCGTGTGTTCATGGATATTTGACAGGGTTTTCACTTCTAATTGGTAAATGATGTAAGAGTCAAATAACCCATAATGCCGTTGTGCTGCAGGGGAATTACTGGAGTTAATGATGAATGTACTGCAGCTCTTAGCAGTCACATTAAAAACAATCAATATGCAAACCAATCAATCTTCTCGATTTTCCAGATCTGTTTACCTGCTTATTTACTGTAGACACTGTAAGTTTCACGTTATTTTCACATTACCGCACAAACGGAGTCATTAAGCTTCATTATTATTACCGTGGTGAAACATCTGTTTACTACAGTACGGCCTCACTGAGGAGCATCGCTGTTTAAACGTGTGTAGATCTCATCGTCTGTCTCAGCAGAAGAATAATGCTCTCAAATGCAGAAAAAATGCAAGATGTGGTTGAATCGGTGATATTTTTGGGAACTTAACCTTGCTAATGTATTTTTGCATGGTTCATCAGTAGTAAATACAGTAAATATCATGAACGCACACAATAGTGTCAACAGATTCAATGCACGTGCATGGCACCTGAGCAGCGCTGTGTAACACCGTGTTTACACCGGACGCGACCGGAGCGACAAAAGACATTAGAAACGCATTAGAACCCATTATCATTTTAAATGTGTCAAAATCATTAAGAACAAGCAGGTTGTCATGTCGCGTCGCGCCTGTCGTGTCCGGTGTAAGATATCACAGCACATGCACAAAACTGCCATCAGCGATCCAAATGCAAACCTGTGTTCCAAAGTGCCGAGTGTCACATTATGGTATTAGAAAGCGTTTGGCTGAATCATCTGCTGGTCGTTTATCACCTCCGCGGGACCCTCGACTGCCGCCTGGCCCCTGATTCACATCTAAATCACCACGGCCGACTGCTCTCATCACACACACACACACACGATTACCGCCGCTAAACCCTTCGGCATGTGTGTGTGCTCCCGGACTGACACGTTCAGCTGGGATGGAGGAAGATTTGCTTTGCTCCTGGTGTGTGAAGCAGTTCTCTGCGGCGATGTGACCCTGAACCAACATTAGAATGACCTTGAAGATCCTCTTAGGACTGAGATGATGCTGTGCTAGATTAAAGTATGAAAGTCACTTTACACCCAGCGCCAAAACACAAATAAGAGCCGGACATCAGCACAAAAATGGCTGCCAGGTCTGTGGTCATGTTACGGATGTCTCGTCTCGGACATTTTTTCTTACTGCTTTGGTTTCCCCCCCGCTTAAAACAAGTAAATAACAAGTCACCGTCATTTCAGAGCAGTTCTTTTCATTCCAGATAATTCAGTCAGGATTTGATGCAGTATTTTTCGGACACTCTTTCGGAGATTTAGTGTAAGTGAATTTGATTTTTTATTGCACTTGCAATAAAATACGTGAAGTCTAATGCAGAAATAAACCTGTTTGCATATGAGATTTCACAAGTGGATTAAAGTTTGATGTTTGATATTCAACCAGGGTCCCCCATCATGTGCGGGCTCGGGTTTGTTTCATTCATTACAGTTTGATGCTGACTAGAGCATTCTGTTGTTTACTTAGTTCACTCCAAATGGCTCACTATTCTTTTTAGTTCCCTTAGAAGGCACACTAGGTTTTGGAGCAGAGCGAGCGTTCGTCACACATTAGCTTGCGGTCCTGATGCTGTGGGATTGTCCAGGACTGGCTCTCATCCGTTGTCAAGGAAACGTCCCTGGAAGACCCACGTGCTTTAGAACGACTCGCATCGATGAGAAGATGAGACACGCAGATAATCAGCAGACCCTAGGGCTCAGATCACAGGCCCGAAACCAATGTGATCGTGCTCCCGAATCATCACTTATCACCACAGAATGAGTTTATAACGGCTGAATGATGACTGTTTCATTTCTGGACCTTGTCTTGCTTTAAACAACGGTGTAATTAAACTTAGAAAATAAACATATTTTCTGTTACGTGCCAATGAGAACAATTGGACCTGGAGTGTTAATGTCATTATGACTGTTTGCACATGGATGTTGTGCTCGACAGCTTCTGTCCTCTTCATATGAGTGAAACTACAGTCACAACTACAATTTACAGCAGGTGCAAAACACACCATAATGAGTCATAATAAGGTCACAGATGAGATCTCTTTAATATCTCAATTAATTCTAATAGACATCAATGAGATTAAACAGAGCAAACAGAGATATTTCTCCTGAGTAAAAGAGTCTAAAATGTCACAAATGTCTCAGAGTTTGAGAAGAGACGTCATCAATGTGTCAAACTGAGCTCAGATTTGTCTCGTCTGCAATCAAAAGTCAATATTATTGAAGATCTCAATATCAACTCAAACATTTCTCATCACATTGACTTAAAGGTGCAGTTTGTAAAAACCGCCGCTAGAGGGCGCATGATCAAAACAACAACAATGGCGTAGAATGATGGGATCTGTTGTCTTCAACTCCACCGCTGATGGCCATCAATCAGACGGGATGGAGAAGTCATGTTAGCGGATGAGGTAAAGTTTTATAATTGTTGCGAATAATTGTGGTCCATAACAAGTTAGTGGCTTGTTAGACACCACTTCTGCATTTGTCCACGACTCTGTTGTCATGTGGTATCTACGTCAGTAAAGGCGTAACAAAGGGTGACACGGATATGACTGCACAGCCCCGTGTCACTGTTTAGAATGGAGATTTTCTCACGATTTACAAGTCGTTGGACACATTTGAGATATTGTAAGTACTCATCTGAACAAAATATATAACACTAGCCTAGTGGTTTTTGGATATTTTTAGGGATGCGTATCGGTATCAGCCCGATACCAAGCTCATGTACTCGTATTCGTAATGACACACCGATACCAAAGACCGATAACGTTACCTCACGTGACATACATAGAGCCCTAGGATTTCCGCAATGCGGAAAACGCGGACGGAATCGAGGAATCCAGGCATTTCCTAACAAGAAATTAGCGCTGAACAGCTAACAGCTAACGAAATATTCAGATCCTGATTAAATATGTATTCTGCTTGTTTTGCGTGACTGTGTGTGAAAGAGTGGTGCGGTTGCGTGTACTGAACCTGAACGCATTGTGCTTGTGGAGCTTTCAGAGCCAGCGTTTCACTGCACGAGGACACGAACACAAACAAACACCATTTGTGGCGATCCGTCAAAATAAAAGTCCGGTTAACTTGAACAAACGCTCTTTGCGGCGTCCCGTCAAAATAAAAGTACGGTTGACTTGATCAAGTTATCACATTCACAAGAAAAAAAGAAAATGTACCAGTAAGTTACTGGTTTATTAACATTATTGTACATTATACAGGCTTCGGTTATAGGTATCGGTATCGGCGAGTACCAGAAAAAAAATATCGGTACTTGTACTCGGTCTTTAAAAAAATGGTATCGGTGCATCCCTAGATATTACTGCAAAATTGTTACAAACTGCACCTTTAAGGCCAGATATTCATTTTATACCTCCATTTTCTTCATGTGTTTACCAATTACACTGTTTTATTTCTCCTGATCAATGTTAGAAGAAACATTTGAGACTAAGTTGACAACAAATCCTCAAAATCGCCATCAAACCATCAAATCTCCTGTTTGGTTTTCCTCGGGTCAGTGGCGAGTTCAAAAAAGCTCACGTCTCTGTGATATTCTCTAAATATGACTCCGGTATGTCTGTGAGATTTCTTCCATTTGTATTTAAAAGCAGATTTGAGACCGTTTAAGTGTCATTGATGTACATGAGGTTTAACACAATGAGCTACAGTAATCGTGATGATTTCATTGAAACGTGCCCACCCAATAACAGCAAGACATTTGTGTTAAAGTACTTACTTGAGGATATTAAAATGAAAGGGCCTGTGTTTTAGTTTGAGTTTCTCTCTCTGCTGTTTCATTCACTGTGATTATTTAAGAGAACTTGTATTATGCACAATTATCTGGACTTTATTTCTTCTCGAAGTGAGTGGAGAGTCCCACATGAACAAAAGATGGTCATGTTTGAGTCTGTATCGTCGCTGAAGGACTCTCTCTCGTTCAGTATTCATGTGAACCGGCGCGGCATTGAGCTCGAGAGCTCACCGGAGCAATTACCCCAGATGGAGAAAAAGAGATTGTGATCGAACGCAAGACTGTAAATTCACTCCAGATATCTCTGCCTCCAGTCTATACTCGCTTACTCCATTTTCCTTTCTGTCTCTTAATTTCACACACAGACGATGTGCACATTTATCTACACGGCACACAAACTCAATTCTTGTAGGAGTCACACAACAGTTTTGCTTTAGCACCCAGATTTTATGTTGTACAATATGAAACTAATATAGCCTGTGTTGACTTTTTCTTTGTCTTCACTGTGAACCCGAATACGATGGGAAAACTCAAAAAAATCGAGGTAATCAGTTACATCAAATCTTTCAAATCTTTTCTTGACTATCAAGTTTTGAGTTTGTTGTACTCATGCATGTTAATGCTTTTTAATTTTGAACATTTAGCAAGGTAACTTCTAGGTCTAATTAAGACTACCTGCACATTTCAGCTACCTGAACAACTAACATCTGTCTTCACAGAGAGTGATGATGTAACACACACGATTGCTAAGGCTCCTCCCACAACATAAACAGAAGCAGCGCTCTTCTGAACGATGGTGAGCCCAAAAGTCCAAAATACAACAAACTCTTCTAAATATCCAAGATAAATGAACATTCAACATTAACAAGGCTTTTTCCTTTCTACAAACTCATAAAATTACACTTCGTTTCACAATTTACTCTCCTAATGCAGTCTCACGCAAAGCATGCTGGGAACTGAAATTCATCCTCAACAAATCGTCTTGAATAAACTTGTTTAAATTAAGCTGAACTAACTCAAAAGTAAGAATTAGTAACAGGAACTCTAAATATTTAGTGTAATTATATAATATATTTTTTAATATAAAATTAAGTTTACACTACTTACAATACTTTTTAATTACTTTGAACACTGCAAAAAATGACATTTTTCGTTGTTTTCCACTAAAAATGTCTAAAAATTCTTGAATCAATACATTTTTTTGCTCATTTTCTTGATGGAAAAGTCTTGTTTTTAGTAAAAAAATATGAAATTTCAGTGAATTTGTGCTTTTATTATTTTTAATAAAAGATTTTTAATAAAAGATTATTTTTCTTACCCCATTGGCAGATTTTTTTGCTTGTTTTAAGCACAGAATTTTTTTTCAAGACTTATTTTCAAGATATTTTTACTGGAAAACAAGACATAAATACTAAGTAAGAGAGTCATTTTGTGGAGTGAACATTCGGGTTTACAGTGTTGTCTAGTTTTATTTCTAGGGTTTGTTTTTAGATGAGAGCATCACATACACAATCTGCTCATGTTGGCTTCTGTCAAATGTGACCTGTCAAAACACCATTGAGTTTGTTTGAACACACAACCCTTGACATGATGCTTTTATCACAACTCCATTATAGTGTCATAACCTACAAACACTAGTCTAATATTTGCATGTATTTATTAGCAGATGCTTTTAATCAGAGTGATTCACAAACTGTGGTAATATCTGTTGATTAAATTCAAGTCGTTATGAGCGGGCAGATTTTATCGGTCATTTTTCTGTGATGTAAATGGGGAGTAGCAGATAATAATGTGAAGCCAAACCATCTCTAATCACAGTTATCTGATCTCAATGTCACAATTAATATCATTACAGGCCAACAGAATATTACGGCTATTTTTAGTTGATTATTAAATGATTCCGCACAGAGAGCTCAGCTTCAGTCTGTGTGACAAATGCACAATCATGTGTTGATTTGGGTTTTAGATCTTTCAGACAGTAAATTGACCCCTCAGTTTTAAAGCTCCTGATTCAATCGCTTTCATTCCATTTCAAAACTTTATAATTAAAATCTTTTGTAATAGAAATAAATGTCATTTTTAATTGATGTAGTAAAATTTAATTAAAGCATCAGTACTACACTATTACTTTATATTATATATATATATATATATATTAATATTTAGCAAAAAAAATAAATTTGCTCATCTTATGCTTATACATTTATGCTTTATATGATGTGTATAGTTTCAGAGTGGAAGACCTGTTTCATTATGTCATCTGCAATGCATTATGGGAGTAGAAGGTCATTGCTGCGCTCTTGTGTGCATCTCTCGTTTCCACGGTAACAGCTGCTTCTCTGATGGGGGATTTGTCTTTACGATTGAGGGTAATTACTTTCTTTGTAACAGAATTCATGTATTAAATGTGAATTTTTATTTTTCAAATGATGTTGAAATCAGACTGGCTAATCATGTCTCCTACAGAAGCAGATTTCATCATTTCTGAGTCCGACATAATTTCTGTTTATATATCTTTGAGCTAAAAACTGTTTATCTTTAGAGAAAATAAACTGGATTTGTCTCTCCAGAATAAACACAATAATTACATTAAAAGAATAGCTCACACAGAAATGTCATCATTTGATCAAAGGAAATAAAACAAGAATCAAACATTTTCAAGAATGCTTGAATCAAGGGCCCTGTTTTAAGGATCTAAGCGCATGGTCTAAAGCGCAGGGCGCAGGTGCACTCAGGGCGTGTCCAAATCCACTTTTTCTAGTTTAATGACGGTCGGCGCGCGCGGGCCCATGGTCTAAACGGGTTGAGTAATGGGTGTTTTCTGGGCCAAACGTGCAGTAAACCAATCAGAGTCTCATCTCTCATTCCCTTTAAGAGGCAGTTGTGCTCTCGCCATGGCGGATTCGCTGTTTACATGGCGGAATTCGGAAGAGCAGACATTTCTCCAGAAAGGAAACGTGTCTGCTCGTGCGTGAGGTTAAAGCGCGCAAGCAGACCATCTACAGGACAAGCCGGATTTTTATCTTTATGTGCACAATAATAATCTTTTACATTGTAATCCATTTATTTGTAATATTTGGCATTTTTGTGTGCTGCTGCGTGTAATAAGCAGAATGTACGAGCGCTGTGCACCCGCCTGTAGGCACATATTCCTAACATGCTCTTTAAATAACTAAAAAAATAATGCGCCATTGACTTTAGACTTTAGACCAGGTTTGAATTGGTCTATGACGCAGACTATTTTCAGTTCCTCAAAATAGCAACTCTGTCATGAATGGTGCAGAGAACCCAATAGCAGGCAGGCAGTGGTGAAGGTTAAACAAGATATATTTATTTACAAAAAAAACAAAAAAAAAACCCACGAGGGGGTATAACAAAACAAACAGGATACTAAACAGGACGTAGACTGACTCACAATAAACTAAGCAAAAACATTACTAGACAAACTAAACTAACACTTACTAAATGTGACAAGACAATCCAAACTGGAGCACGGGCAAGGGGAAGACTAAACGCACAGGAACCATCCAACGACGAACGCCACGAAAGACACCATGTACAATGCACGAGCACAGGACAAAGAAACAAGAGGGTATATATAGGGAAACACAAACGAGGGATAACGACACAGGGCAGGTGTGGGTAATCAAACACTTAGGGAAAGATAACAAGGAAACGAGAGGAACGGGGCCAATGACAAGACACTGGAGAGAACGTATATTATTGTCCAAAGGACAACAATAAGTTTCTCTCCACACATAACCAAAGACTTTGTCATGGCTCTGCTACAGTACCAAGAAAAACATGACTAAGGAAGCAGAGCCATGACAAACACGCCAACAATGCCCCTGAAAACGCCTCTTTTTTAGACCAGCACGCCCACGGGCGCACAAATGCATTTGCTATTTAAACAACGCGGCGCAGGACAGGAAAATGAGAACTACGTCGGGCTGAAACTAGCAAAAACACTTGCGCTGCGCCTTGCGCCGTATTGCGCCAGGTGTACGATAGGGCCCGAACTATTTAATGATGCTTTAAGTTTTTTTGTACTTTTAGACCTGGACAGATGTCACTATTGTTGTATGTAAACTTTCATTTGAATAAGACAAGATTCTTTAGAAATTTCCCTTTGCTGTTCCATGAAAAGTTTCTGTTTTAATACAGTATAGAATGTTCTTTTTATTCAACACAACAAACATTCAGCTTGTGCTGTCAGGTCACGTCATGTCAAATATTACGACTTAACTTTCTCATGACATTATAATCCAAAAGTTTAAGGATAAAGGTCCGGACGTGCAGATTCTTCTCATCTGCTGACTGCTTTGTTGAAGTCATCTCTTAACAGTGTTCTGAAGTTCTCTCATAGGCGGTTATCTGTGCACTAATGTCACATACAGCGCTCCCGTCCTCCGATAACATGCTGATGTACCCGTAATGTGATTTTGTTGAAATTTGCTTCTCTCGAGCCAGGTCAACTCTGAGCTTTTGACAAATAAATTACATTTGAGTGCTGCGCTAGCAGATGGCAGACATCTCGCTTAGCACGGCATGGGTGAGGTTTTTTAGGGTTCTGTTCTGGCGGGTACCCACCCGATGGCACAGGTGAAACCATTTACAGTCTCACGTTACCTCACCCATCCACATTGAAGCAGTTATCACCGATGACACCCATCGTAATTGCTAATTACACGCCTCGGCAACCACATTTTCTCACTCTCAACCCTCCTTTTCTCTCTTAATTCTGAGAAAAAAAGTCTAGAGAGGTGTTCGTTCTTCTAGTCGTGCTTGATTTTGAGACTTGTGTCATTTAAAAAAAGGAAGACAGTAATTCACCAAGTGTCACATGACATGATGTTCCATTTACAATTTGATTAATTTGTGGAAAATTTTGATTTTTTTAATAAAAAAGGAAACATGACTTCACAAAATTTTCTGTCAGCTTGAGCGACAGAAATATACTGTACAATAATATTTTTGCTGTAAAATTACAGGATATAAGGATATACTATAATCAATTGTTTTCTCCGTTTTTCTTGTAAATTAGTGGTCTTTTCTATAATTTTACGGTTTTTGACCGTATTTCAAAAATACATTAAAAACAGTAAAAATCAGTTTTTACATTTTATGTGGAAATCTGTAAAAAATAACAGAAAAAATCTGTAAAATTACAGCAATTTTTTTACAGTGTAGCTGCAGTTCTTCACAGCAGTAAATGTTTTCACATTAGGCCTGATTTATAAAACTACAATATAATGCAAATACAATCTCATGGCAATTCACAACTATTTTACAATGTGGCTAATATAAACGTTAATCTCAGTTTGTTTTGGTGTGATCTGCTTTTGCACCATTGAGGGTTGAGTTTAGTAGTGGGACTTTCTTCTAATAATTGTTCAGCTCTTTTATTGGTTAGATATTTGCAAAACCCAGTGACAAACGTAAAGGGTGACTTATAATAATTATTTATGGCATTAAATACAAATCAGGAAATATGGAGATGCGAGCTTTCAGAAGGACAGCAGCGATTTAGGATAATAAATGGCTTTTGTGTGTTTCACATAGTCTAACAGCGATGATAAATATATATTTTATGTGCAGTGAATGATGACGACAGATTCCATTAGGAACTTATAAGACACCTAAAGTAATAGGTCACAGGTTAAATATCCTTTAGATGGGCCCTGTGAAGTTATTTGAATTGATTTAACCTGACCTCAGCTATTTTACAAAAGTAGCGATTTTATATGAATATAGTACTATGTGAAATGTACGAAAACATATGATTATTAGAAACAAGCAAGAGTGAGACTCCACCCCTAAACCTAACCATCACTGGGGTGAAAGCAGGTAGTCAGAGCCGTTAAGAGAGAAAGTCGTGACAACGGAAGTTCAATATTTCACGTGATTCATGGGGCCAGGAAGTTTTCTCTTTAAATGCTTTATTTCTTTCATTTATTTATTCATTAAATGACTTTAAATGATCTTTAAATGGGTTAAAAGTTCGTCACAATCCTTCTGTTTAGCCACAGCTCAATGCGTTACTAGTAACTTACGGGAACTTTTGAGAGCCTCCATGAAGTTCAGAGTCGACGTAGTTGAGGCAACTCTCTCTCTCTCAATGTCTCAGATGGTAGTAAAACTAAACATGTGCTGTGAATATGATGAGACCGTGTTGGTAGATTGTTGAGCGGATGTTTAACCTCTGTGCAATACTGTACAACCAGAGGTGATGTTTAACCAGATACCAACCTCGAGTCATGACTGTTATAATTGTCTTCATATTTTCTACATTAATGTCGTAATATCTCATCCAGTGTTTCATTGGAATGACAGATAATGAGATTGATAATGAAAGTGAAATGCCAGCGGTTAATGAAGCACAAAGAGACGTGAGCGATGGAAAGAGCTCTCTGATGGATCAGTGATGATAAACGCTCGCTTTCTCAAGCTTACAGTCTCCAATCATCTGCTGGAAAATACATTCTGAAAGGTCACTGTTCATGCTACACGTCTGCACCACGCTACGATCGCTTTGGGACCGCTCTGTAAATATGTAGATCTTGTGTGTTCAGGTGGAAAGATCTTTTGAAATGTTTTGAAGGTTACACTGGGTTGAGATGCAACTTCTCTGAATGTCACAGGTTTGCTTTATTTACACGGTCGATGATAAAAGACGACTGTAACTCTGACTCTTTATTATTGTCCAATTCTGTTCTGCACTTCTCAATGGCATCTTTCATTCAACGTGACATTTCTAAAGCAATGTTTCCTTTCTTTCTCTGCCTTTCATCCTCTCGTAGTTCATCAAATGTCTGTTTTTTGAGTTACACGTCTGATCATTTCCTCATCACTCTTGAGCTCGACCTAACTTCTCCAGACATTACATATGCTTCCCCACTGGTCACATTCCTTCGCGACCTACGAACACTCTCTCCCGCCTACTTATCCTCTGCGGTCTATACCCTCTAACATCTAGGCCAGCCTGTGCACCCCCTTCTGCCCCCTGGTTATTATCTGATGTTCTCAGTGAGCATCGTGCCAGGCTCAGGTCTGCTGAGAGAAAGTGGCGCAAATCTAAAGAACCCGCTGACCTCTTTCTCTATAAGTTTCTCCTCTCTTCTTTCTCTGCTGATACCTCCTCTGCAAAAACTCAGTACTACCACTCTAAGATCAACAACTCGCCTGACTCTCGTACTCTCTTTAAAACCTTCTTTGCTCTTCTTTGCCCGCCTTCTCCTCACCTCCATCGGACTTAACAGCTGATGATTTTGCGTCTTTCTTCGTAAAGAAAACTACCACCATCAGCAGTCAGTTCTCTGTGCCGCCTCCTCTTGATCACACCCAAACCCCCGACACACGCTCGCTTCCTTCTTTCTCTCTCTTATCTGAAGATTACGCTTCCAATGTCATTTCTTCTAGCCACCCGAATACCTGCCTGCTAGATCCCACCCATCTCCTCCGGGCCATCTCTCCAGTGGTTACTCCTGCTCTGACCCACATTATCAACTCGTCTCTCACCACTGGAACATTTCCCACAGTCTTCAGAGGCCCGTATAACCCTGCTACTGAAGAAACCCACTCTTAATCCTGCACTGTTAGAGAACTACAGACCGGTATCACTCCTCCCCTTCATTGCCAAAACTCTTGAGCGTGTTGTATTTAACCAGCTCTCCTCCTTTCTCACGCAGAACAGTCTCCTGGACAGCAACCAGTCTGGTTTCAAGAGCGGTCATTCCACCGAGACTGCGCTGCTCTCTGTCATTGAAGCTCTGAGACTGGCAAGGACAGTCTCTAAATCTTTTGTACTCATCCTACATGATCTATCTGCTGCCTTTGACACCGTCAACCACCACATCCTCCTGTCGACCCTCAAGGCTATGGGTGTCTCTGGAATGGTGCTACAATGGTTCAATTCTTACCTCTCAGGTAGGTCATTTAGAGTATCTAGGAGAGGTGAGGTCTCTGAGTCCCAACATCTCAATACAGGGGTGCCTCAGGGCTCAGTGATTGGTCCGTTGCTCTTTTCTGTATACATGACATCCCTAGGTTCTGTCATTCTGAAACATGGCTTTTCTGACCACTGCTATGTGGATGATAAACAACTCCACCTGTCATTTCAACCTGACGATCCGACTGTCTCTGCACGCATTTCAGCATGCCTGAGTGACATTTCGCTCTGGATGAAGGACCATCACCTGCACTTGCTGAACCTTGCTAAAACAGAACTGCTTGAAATCCCGGCATGCCCAAAGATTCATCACAACCTCTCCATTCAACTACGCTCATCAACCCTCATACCTTCCAGAACGACCAGAAACCTGGGAGTGGTAATCAATGTTCAGCTTAACTTCACAGGTCATGTTAGCAGCACCACCCGGTCCTGTAGATTCATCCTCTACAACACAGGTGTCAAACTCATTTCCTGGAGGGCCGCAGCTCTGCACAGTTTAGCTCCAACCAGGGGCATCGGGGGATGTGGATGTTTTAACACCCACACTTTTCCCGGTGAGAAGGTTCAACACCCGCACTTTTTCTGCAATTTTTCCGCAGTTTTTCACAAACGCCTTACAGCAGTCGCTCCTCCGTTTCTCTGGTCTGCGCTCGCTGCGGCTGCCTCCTCTCCCCTCCCTCTCAAACATGACACCGGCTTTGAGTGTGACCGGCTGATGATTGGCTGTTCTGCCTTAAGTCCCGCCTCTGTTGGTGTGTTAGATTTATCGGTCAGCTTGTGCTGAGGAGGCGGGAACTTATGGTTAAGGTTATTTACATCTCCCTTTTCCAGGTACTTTGAATGAGTGTTTATGCTTTCAAGGTTTTTAAATAAGCTTGATATGTGTTTGGGAAGATGTTCTGTTTATGTTTTGTTGACATGTCGTGTGTTTTCTGTATTATATTTCGTTTTTTAGACTAATGCTAATTGGGATATTGTTCAGCAGCTAGCTAAATTCGGTTATGTATGTGGCATGCAATGTATAAAGTAACTGTGATGAAGAAGGCGGGGAATTGACGACGAG